>NW_028270190.1:300000-435000 GCF_037043375.1 Chiloscyllium plagiosum | reverse complement strand
ATTCCATGAACTTACGACTCGCTGAGTGAAGAACCTACCCCTAACTTCAGTCCTATATCTACCCCCCCTTAATTTAAAGCTATGCCCCCTTGTAATACCCGACTCCATACGCGGGAAAAGGTTCACACTGTCAACCCTATCTAACCCCCTAATCATCTTGTACACCTCAATCAAGTCACCCCTAAACCTTCTTTTCTCTAATGAAAACAGCCCCAAGTGTCTCAGTCTTTCCTCATACGATCTTCCTTCCATACCAGGCAACATCCTGGTAAACCTCCTCTGCACCCGTTCCAGTGCCTCCACATCCTTCCTATAGTATGGCGACCAAAACTGCACACAATATTCCAGATGCGGCCGCACCAGAGTCTTATACAACTGCATCATGACCTCAGGACTCCGGAACTCAATTCCTCTACCAATAAAAGCCAGTACACCATATGCCTTCCTCACCGCACTATTTACCTGGGTGGCAACTTTCAGAGATCTGTGTACATGGACACCAAGATCCCTCTGCTCATCCACACTACCAAATATCCGACCATTAGCCCAGTACCCCATCTTTTTGTTATTCTTCCCAAAGTGAATCACCTCACATTTAGCTACATTGAATTCCATTTGCCACCTTTCTGCCCAGCTCTGCAGCTTCTCTATATCCTGCTGTAACCTGCCACATCCTTCCTCACTGTCAACAACTCCTCCGACTTTCGTATCATCCGCAAACCTGCTCACCCAACCTTCTAACCCCTCTTCCAGGTCATTTATAAAAATGACAAACAGCAATGGCCCCAAAACAGATCCTTGCGGAACACCGCTAGTGACGGCACTCCATGAAGAAACTTTGCCATCAACTACTACCCTCTGTCTTCTTCCATCCAGCCAATTCCTAATCCAAACCTCCAACTCACCCTCAATGCCATATCTCCGTATTTTCTGCAGTAGCCTACCATGGGGAACCTTATCAAACGCCTTACTAAAATCCATATATACCACATCTACCGCTTTCCCCTCATTAACCTCCTTCGTCACCTTTTCAAAGAATTCAATAAGGTTTGTGAGGCACGACCTGCCCTTCACAAAACCATGCTGACTATCCTTGATCACATTATTCCTATCCAGATGTGCATAAATCCTATCCCTTACAATTCTCTCTAAGACTTTGCCCACAACAGAAGTGAGACTCACCGGCCTATAGTTACTAGGGGTATCCCTACTCCCCTTTTTGAACAAGGGAACCACATTTGCTATCCTCCAGTCTTCTGGCACTACTCCTGTAGACAAAGAGGACATAAATATCAAGGCCAATGGCTCTGCAATCTCCTCCCTTGCTTCCCAGAGAATCCTAGGATAAATGCCATCAGGCCCAGGGGACTTATCTATTTTCACCTTTTCCAGGATTTCCAACACCTCTTCTCTACATACCTCAAAGCCATCCATTCTACTTATTTGTGACTCAGTATTCACATCGACGACAATGCCCTGTTCCTGAGTAAATACTGAAGAAAAGTATTCATTCAGTATCTCCCCAATCTCTTCCGCCTCCACACGCAACTTCCCACTACTATCCTTGACTGGACCTATTCCTACCCTAGTCATTCTTTTATTCCTAACATACCTATAGAAAGCCTTAGGGTTTTCCCTAATCCTACCGACTAAGGACCTTTCATGTCCCCTCCTTGCTGCTCTTAGCTCTCTCTTCAGGTCCTTCCTGGCTACCCTATAACTCTCAATCGCCCCAATTGAACCTTCACGTCTCATCTTGAGATAGGCCGCCCTCTTCCATTTAACAAGGGATTCCAATTCCTTATTAAACCACGGCTCCCTCGCACGACCCTTTCCTCCCTGCCTGACAGGTACATAATTATCAAGGACACTCAATAGTTGCTCCTTGAACAAGCTCCACATATCATTTACACTCTTGCCTTGGAGTCTACTTTTCCAAGCCACACATCCTAAGTCATGCCTCACCGCATCATAATTTCCCTGACCCCAGCTATAACTCTTGCCCTGTAGTACACACTTATCCCTCTCCATCACGAGAGTAAAAATCACCGAATTATGGTCACTATCCCCAAAGTGCTCACCTCCCTCTAATTCTAACACCTGGCCTGGTTCGTTACCCAGAACCAAATCCAGTACGGCCTCACCTCTTGTTGGCCTGTCTACATATTGTGTCAGGAAACTCTTCTGCACACATTGAACAAACACTGACCCATCTAACGAACTTGAGCTATAGCTTTCCCAATCAATATCAGGAAAGTTAAAGTCCCCCATAACAACCACCCTATTACTGTCACTCATCTCCTGAATTACCTTCCCTATCCTTTCTTCTACGTTTCTAGGACTATTGGGAGGCCTGTAAAAGACTCCTAACAGGGTGACCTCACCTTTCCTATTCCGAACCTCAGCCCAAACTACCTCAGATGGCAAGTCCTCATCCATCGTCCTTTCCACCACTGTAATACTATCTTTGACAAGCAATGCCACACCTCCCCCTCTTTTACCCCCACCTCTGACCCTACTAAAACATTTAAAACCTGGAACCTGCAACAGCCAATCCTGTCCCTGTTCTAGCCATGTCTCCGTAATAGCCACAACATCGAAGTCCCAGGTACCAACCCACGCTGCAAGTTCACCTACCTTATTTCGTATACTTCTTGCATTGAAGTATACACACTTCAAGCCACTTTCCTGTTTACAGACACCCTCCTTGGAAATTGATGCCATGTTCCTAACCTCCCTACACTCCAGGTCCTGCACACTGAAGCTACAATCTGGGTTCCCATGCCCCTGCAGAGTTAGTTTAAACCCCCCCCCCCCCACCCAAGAGCACTAGCAAACCTCCCCCCAAGGATACTGGTGCCCCTCAGGTTCAGGTGTAGACCATCCTGTTTATAGAGGTCCCATCGTCCCCAGAAAGAACCCCAGTTATCCAAAAACCGGAATCCCCCCCTCCTGCACCATCCCTGTAGCCACGCATTTAAGTGTTCTCTTTCCCTATTCCTCGAATCTCTATCATGTGGCACGGATTACAAACCAGAGACAACAACTCTGTTCGTTCTAACTCTGAGCTTCCAACCTAGCTCCCTGAAAGCCTGTCTAACATCCTCGGCACTCCTCCTACCTATGTCGTTGGTGCCAATATGGACCACGACTTCGGGCTGCTCCCCCTCCCCCTCCAGGACCCGGTGGCACTCCCATCCTTGTCCTTTTACTTGGAAATGGTCATGGAACGTGATGGAACGTGATGACTGAGGATTTTTGGTGAATGTCTGCAGTGTGTCTTGTAGGTGGTATGTACTGCTGCGATTGCGAGTTGATGGAGGAGGGAGTGGATGCATGTGCATGTCATACCAAATAAGTGGGCTGCTTTTTCCTGGAGAGTGGTGAACTTCTTGACTGGCTTTGGAGCTTCACACATCCGGGCAATTGGCAAGTTTTCTTTCTGACTCCTGATTTTGTTCATTGCAGAAAAGGTGTTCCAAGCTCCACATCTGCGGCCTTTGTGGCATGTAAAGGAGAATGACCATCCTTCTTGGAATAAAAACTGAATCACCCTAAGGGGAGTGTCATGCCCTGTAATGTTTTAAAAGGACTATGAAAAGTGGTGTCACCCTGTTTTTCAGCAACTTCTAATAGTTAAGTGGAATAAATCCCTGACACACATTTTGCGATACACAAATAACAACTTATTTACCTGACACATTCCCCGAGATCTACTATTCACAAGAAAAACACAAGATTGAAATGGTATGCTGGTTTTATTACTGCCTGAGTTTTTCCAAATACCTGAAATGTATGCCAAGTACAGAAAAAGGTCAACCACACCCTGTAGTCCAAACCAGGAGAAATGCTTTTTTTCTTTAACTTGAGGTTTTCTTAAATATTGAATGACCTTGTTTTGTTAATTCATGTGCTACATGCAACACCACCTGTCTATAACCCCATGGTAATACAACTTGATGAACCTCTGCCTATTTCTCATCCGCCTGATATTTGATAGTTTGCATTTCCTGGTCAGGATATCATTTTAAAGATCGTAACATTCGGGAATATACTCAGATGTTTGTCTGTCAACGCTATTTGATATAATTGCTTCAGTTTTTTCAACTTCTTGTTGTGACTGAGTTAATAGCTTTGCACGAAAACTATCCGCTTTTTCCTCCACTTATTCCTTTTCTGATTGAGTCACTGGGTCAAGCATGGCCTCTTATAATTCAACTTCAACTTCCTTATCTGTATTCTGTGATTTCTGCTCCTGTTTCAACTGGTGGGTTTGTGACCTTGTTATCACACAGACAGGAGAAATCCCAGTGTATACTTCCTGGAATTCTTCAGTTGTCTGATTCTGTGCTGGCTATTTGACCACCGTGGGTAGCACTCCTATTTCCTGTGGTGGTTCCATTTCCTGTGATGGTGATGTCATTTCCTGTTCTGTTTCTCAGAGGATAATAAGTGGGATAGCAATCGTTGGTTTTGTTGATAGAGTTCCTGTTGGAATGCCACGCTTCTCGGAATCTCGTGAGTGTCTCTGTTTGGCTTGTCCGAGAATGGATATATTGTCCCAGTCGAAGTGGTGTCTTTCCTTATCTGTATGTATAGACACTAGTGAGAGTTGGGTATGTTTTTGGTGGCAAGTTGATATTCATGTATCCTGGAGGCTAGCCTTCCGCTTGTTTGTCCAAAACAGTCTTTCGCAAATGACGTTCATTTTGCTTGTTGACTGTATCGAGCCTTTCAAGTTCATTAGCTGCTGGTTTAGTGTGTTGGTGGGATTTTGGGCTGCCATGATGCCAAATGAAGGATCGGGCAGTCATTTCTAAGATGTGTTTAATGAAGGGGAGTGTGCCCAAGATTTCTGGGAGTGTTTTGTCTGCTTCTTTGGTTTAGTTGCTGAGACATCGACGGACTGTGCTCATTGGGTACACATTCTTTTTGAATACGGTGGAAGTGCGGTTTTCTCCTGCTGGTCGTTGTTCCTCTGTGCTGCAGTGTGTGGTGGCTGGTTGGAATAATGTACTAATGCAGCTTCATTTGTGGAAGAAGAGGAAAACGTTTGGGAAAACCACAATAATGTACCATTCCTATATGTCACAGTAGAATGAACAGTCAAAGGGGGAACTTCAAACCAACATCGACAGGAAAACAACATATACGGACCAAATACAAAACGGAAGGAGCAATCATCCCAACATTAACACGAAGCTGCATTCGAAATTTTCTGAGACAAAGCACAGGAAATGGCATCACCACAAGAAATGACATCACCAGCCCAAGGAAACCTAAGCACATAAATAGAATGTGGTCCACAACTCCAGCGCTTCACCAGAGGCTCACTGATGATGTTACCTCGTATGGTGACGGAACGTCTGAAAGCGAACTTTGCCGCTCAGTGAGCAAACTTACATCCAGTAATCTCATGTGGATTGGAGAGTTGTTTATGAAGGGACTACTTAACCAGTTCACGCTGCAAAAACAAGAAAGTAACTCACTTCCTGGCAATGGGCAAAAAAACCAAATATTTACTACAACGGTTTGAGGCTATACTTCACACATATTAAGGCCATTAGGTCGCAGGAGGTTGAAACAACAATGGACAATACTGGTTCTAGAGTTGACTCTGACATACATCAGGAGCATGAACGACCCAATACTGTTCACCTTCCATTCCTTGCCTATCCCCGTAATGAATGATTCCCTTCGTGATCAGAATCTATCTGCTTCAGCCTTAAATAGAAGCGTGGACTCTGTCCTGCAGCTTTCTTTGGCAAGGGGTGCCGAGACACAATCGTTTGTGAGAAGAATTTCCATCTTATCTGAGTCTTAAAATGAATTGCCTTTATTTTGATCCAAAATTATTTGATGCTAGACTTTGCGATGACAGAAAACGCATTCTCAGCATTTACCTCGTCAAGTCCCTTCAGAATTCTGCAAATGTCAATGACTTCACCTCTCATAATTATAAACTTCTAGGAGTAGGTTCCCAACCGGTTTAGCTTTTGCACATTCACCAAATTCTTACACCAGTGTTGAGTATCTGAAAGTTTGTGAACTGTCTCTAAAGAACTAACATATTTTCTGAATATAGGGAGGCGGAAGTTGTTCACAGAATCCGGATGTGGTCCCACCAGCACTTTGCAGTAAATATTACATATTCTTCTAACAAAGCCCTTTCGAAATTTGGGCCAAAATTCAATTAGTTTTCCTGATTATCTCTTGCACCTCTCTGTGCATTTCTATGTTTCATGCAGATGTATTCTCAAGCATTTATGAGCCCTGTTCTGTTATTTTCATTTGAATAGTTCAGCGTTTTCTGGTTCTTCCTTTCAACATGAAAACCTTTTTTTTCTATTTTTTATTCAATTGGACATTTTTTTTGACCACTTACTTAATCCATCATTGCCTCTCTGTAGATGGGCTGTGAATTAGAATTTGCCTTCTCACCTGTTGTTGTGTTGTCCGAAAATTTGGCAAAAGTGCTTTCCCTTTCCCTCCTGCAAATCATTAATAAAGATTCCAAAACACGTGTAGTACCAGAACTGAGCCCTGTTGAACCCGTATCAATAAAGATCGCCATTTCTAAAAATAACTCCTGAACACCATTTGCTATTTCCTGCCAAATACCAAATTCTCAAACTATGCCGATATACCTATCTCTGAGACCATTGACACCTGTGTCTTTGCCTTTTTAGCATGGTTCCTTGTGAACACATTCTGGTAGTTTGAACTCTCTGCTTTGACTGTTTATCTTTCTTTCGATTATGATTTAGGCTTCATCGAAAAGGTTGTAGGAAGATTTCAGAAATTGATTTATATTTCTGAAGACACATTAATTTTGCTTGATTAACCTGTGATTTTCCAAGTGGACCGCTAATCTTTAATGATCAGTTGAGTCTGCTGCATTTGTTTTCAACAAGAGATGTTCAGCAGATTGGCTCACGATTAACAAAGTTTGGTCACGTTCCCTTTTTTCCCAAAAAGTATGACACATTGGCAGTTTTTGAATCCTCTGGTACTCTTTCCGAATTCAGTTTCTAGAACATGGAACACAGAGCTTAGAACAGTACAGCGTAGAACAGACCCTTCAGCCCTCGATGTTGAGCCGACCTGTGAACTATTCTCAGCTCGTCCCCCTACACTATCCCAAAATCATCCATGTGCTTATCTTTTATTTACTGTTTGAAAAATTAAAACCAATGCACCTACTACATCTGTAGTTACATCTTTTCGAATTCCAGGGTGTAATTTATGAGGAAAAGCGCAGCAGGTCAGGCAGCATCCAAGGAGCAGGAGAATCGACGTTTCGGGCACAAGCCCTTCTTCAGGAAGAAGGGCTCATGCCAGAAACGTCGATTCTCCTGCTCCCTGGATGCTGCCTGACCTGCTGCGCTTTTCCAGCAACACATTTTCAGCTCTGATCTCCAGCATCTGCAGTCCATATTTTCTCCTGTAATTTATTAGGACCAGGAGATTTTATATGGCCCAAATGCATTTCTCTGACACGACTTCTCACCTGATGAGTTAACTTTCAATTCCTCCTCTATATTCTTAAACATTAGTAGCTTCAATGTGTTTTCTGAAAGAAACACTGAGATTCATTCAAGTGCTCGATGTTCATACCCAGGCTACCAGATGGACTACATCAATTTTCAGCTTGAATAGAATGTGTTACTGGTTGGGAGGATGGCATTCTTAGAGTTAATGAAAATTACTGGTTTTGTTGAATAGGATGTGGAGAGCAGTCAATCTCCAGGATGGTAATCAATCGTTTAGAATTCCCTTGTCCATTAATCACGACTGAGTATTCGATTTCAGAAACTGGAGAATGGTTAGACTGCGATGAGCTATGGTATGCATTACTGGCATAACAATTAGCAATTGGTCAGAGAAGAGCTCAGTCGATAAAGGGATCAATGACAAAAAAACGAAGATGCCAATTTCCAAGGCAAGTTTATTTCACGCAAAGGAAAACCGTCTAAATTCAGAAATGAGGTAAAGTACATGACAATAGAATCCAATGAACAGAGAAGGCAATGGAAGTGAAGTCAACGATGCCAGGTGCAGATTAATTTCTATTTAGGGTATTATGAAAAAGAAAAGTTTGTTTTAGTTTCACAGTTGAATGTGAGTAGAATCAGTGATGATTTGAGATAATTACATCTCTAGAGGTCCCTTGCATGTATAAATGCACATTACCTTTCCATACCTTGACCACACACCAGTCACAGACCTTTCGCCTCTGCTGAAGACATTCATTCTCAGAAATGGCAAAACCACCGGTTTTGCTGTTGAAGGAGTTTTACTATCCACTTCTCGCAGCTGTTAGTCTTCCAGGTAAGCCATTCAACCGGTTTGTATTAAATTGATTTTAGTTTTTCGTGTTCATGCCACATAATGTATGACTCAGTGCTTCCAGATCAACATCAAGAATCGTGTTAGTGCACTTTTGCCTTTTCCCTTTTTTTCTGGAAACTTTAGTGGTTTAATAATAATAATTCAAATGAATGTACTCGGAAAATATATTTGTTGATCTTCAGACAGTCCGACAATACCACATAGAATGATGACTTGAACAGCATAATAAATGCTTGGGTAAATGTCATAGATTGTAAATCAATCAGAATATGTTCACATTCTTTTAGTAAGTACCTTCACCTCTGCTTCAATCATGCATTGCATTATTAATGATCATTTCTGTTTCTCTGACAGCGAACATGATGACTATTTTAATTCTCCTCCGAGGAAACTGTGGTCTGTCCAAATGCATCTCGGCTTACATGGTGGCCATGGCAACATCGGATCTATTGGTTATTGTCAATAGTATTATAGTGTATCGTATTTTGAGTTATCACTTCCCATTATCCTTCTTGTCCCACACACCTGTGTGCAAGCTCACTATATACATGATAACCATCGGTCTGGATCTAACTGTTTGGTTCACCGTTTCCTTCACATTTGACAGATTTGTGGTGATCTGCTGTCAGAAGTTTAAGACAAAACATTGCACTGAAAACACTGCAATCACAATATTAATAATCTCCGTTCTGACCTTATTAAAGAACATACCAGTTTTGTTGGCAAATGATCCAGTGCAAATCATTAATAAAATTGAATGGGGCTGCCAGTCAAGTGTAACTTTCATTGCTTCATCTCCAGGGATAACTTTTGTCTGGTTCTACAGCACCTGGGTTGCTTGGCTTCCATTTCTCCTAATTTTCTTGTTTAATTCTTTAACCATCCACCGTGTTGTCGTGGCGAATAGGACTCGCGTTGGACTCCAGGACCACAGAACTGAGAGGCAAAGCAATTCAAGAATGGACAAACGGAGGAATACCATAATTTTGTTATTCTCGGTATCAGGCAGTTTCATATTGCTTTGGTCGACACACTCTGTGAGTTTGGTCTTGACCAGACTGTCACACGGTAATTACTATCACGGTGACTTTAACATCCATGAATACATCACGACTGAAACAGGAGATATGTTGAAGTTGTTGAGTTGTTTCCTGAACCCATGCATTTATGCAGCAACCCAGAACAAATTCAGAGAAGAGCTAAAAAACGTGGGGAAATCTCTGTGGAAGAAAACAAAACATTATTTGAAAAAAGAACAGTGGACATGACAAATGTATTTTAGCCGACTCTCTTTGTAGCTGACCCGGAATTTCACAATGTTACCAACAGAGAATTATTTTGGTCCCTCGGTCTGTGCAGAAACATACTTTCAGCAGATATTCCTTCGATGTTTGATTGGATATTTGATCTCGATTTTGCATATTTTTTATATTATTTTTGGATGAACGTTTTGCATTGCATGGAAAAAACTATCCGTGTTTTCAAAGGTCAATGTTTATTAAAAAATACCATTACAGGTGACATTTGACGTTTAAATGAATACATCCATTGCGGATTCCCAGATCCAATGCTCCAGTTTAAAATCCCGGTTATGTCTGGAAAAAATACTCAATGATATTGCTGCCGCAAACTCGTGAACTGCCCCGGACTATCTGACAAAGTAACTCATTAAAACGTTATGTATGGCTAAAGAAACACAAAGAAAATGTCCTTCCTTGGTATCCGAGTGATTGTAAAATACTGAACTTTGTTTTTAAAAAACTTGAACAAACGTAACCCACAACTTCAATAAATGTATCTCACAGTACACACAGGTATGATGACTAAAATAGTCAGGGATGAGTGCACTTAGGAACCGTAGATTCGTGGTAATATCAAAAATATGAGTGATCTTCTACCTCAGAGCTTTTCTTTCTGCATTATTCCTATACCCCTTCATCCTTGTAGCCCTTACAAATATGCATGTCTACTTCTTGAGCGCATTGATTGATTTGACATCGATTCTGTATTGAGCCAGAGAACTGCACAGAGAAACAAACAGGAAAGTTGGAAGAACACAGCATGGCAGGCAGTGTCAGGTGGTGGAGAATTTAACGTTTCAGTGTACTACACAGTCGATGTTTGAAAACTCTCTCATCATCTCAGTGCTGAACGCTCTCCCCTGTGATCGTAGACTGTGACCCCTGGCTCCAGCTCGCAGTGACACTGGGGGGAAACCTGAGCAATTTTTTTTGTGTCAATCAAATCCTAATATTTCTAATAGATTCAACGAGGGGAGAGTTGAGTCACTGACCAAGCCAGTATTTAATGGCCACTTGTTGTTGTCTGACTGAAATTGTCCAGTGCTGTCTTCATATATGTTACCAGAGGAAGGGTATTTAGGTTTGTTCACCTACCTTTCCTCATACAGGTACAATGTCAGTGCACTTATGCTGTCAGTTACTTCGATGACATAAACATGTAACAGACCCACAGAGTCACACAGCACGGAAGCAGAATGTTCAGTCCAATGAGTTTTTGCCGATCATCATCAGGCAAATGGAAGTCAATCATCAGAAACGATGGAAGACCCAGGGAAGAGTTGTCTGCCAGACAACCGTTAGACTACAAGAAATGGAAACAGAATTAGGAAATTCGGCTCATCCACCATTCGCTCATGGCTGATATGCTTCTGCACGCCATTAGCAGACCTTCTCCCAGTCAGTATTTGTTCAATGTGAATTATCGAAGCTGCCTTCGATTTGAGAGTTTCTTTAAGAAATCTCACAGACAATCAAATACTGAAACAACTATTTCAACTTTATAGCACATAGCAAACAAAATAACACCTCTCAAGTCTGCAAGTTCAGTCTGTGAATGGAATTTCACTCTCACCAAGTTAGTGGAGGAAATTAGCTCCGATCTTAAGTAATACTGCCTACCTTTGAATGTGCCTACTGTTTGATTGTTAAACGGTATTGTTCTGTGAACGTCTGAGACTGAGGCATCCTGAGATTGAATTTTTATGCACGTTTCTGTCCATCAAGTTTATGGCATGAATCTATGGATGGTCTTTTCGACACGTTTATTCACTTTATTGATCACTGCGATGGAGCCACCATTTATACAGCTTGCTTTCATATCAGAAGTAGTTCCTCTGTTACATTTTATCTTTGGCATTGAATATCTCTTTGAAGCGCAGCTTATGCTTCTGTTAATCTCTTTTCCTCACGACATTCTTTCTCCAGATGATCTTATTGAACTGATAGTCATGAGCCAGCGGGTTATCAAGCAATGTCATCTCCTGTGTCACAGAAAACAGCAAACAAAGGTTGCATCCCAGAAACAGCTAATTGCTTTCAATTCCTGTATGACAGTTTGTCAACGTCCCTTAACAAGTTACTTTGGCAAAAAAGTCCCTTCGAGTGAATTACCCAAATCTACATTTCATTTGGCTACTTATTAAGAAGCCTCACAGCCGAACAAAGGCTGAGACTATTACTTAAACTTCATTGGATATTTACACGAAGCTGAGAGTCCTGATGAGAG
This sequence comes from Chiloscyllium plagiosum, assembly GCF_037043375.1. NCBI lineage: Eukaryota > Metazoa > Chordata > Chondrichthyes > Orectolobiformes > Hemiscylliidae > Chiloscyllium > Chiloscyllium plagiosum. Next base: position 423,120 of record NW_028270190.1, on the reverse strand, counting down.
CAAGTTAAGCCTCAGAAGCTACCTTTGATATTACCCGATTAATGGTGGAATCAGGCTATGATTCCAACCAAGATTGTCTGTCTTTTTGTGTCCATTGATAGACCCATGTGCAGTGTTGTTCTCCAGAGTTCAGCTATCAAAGAGTTCTGTTGTGGCCCTATTGTACAGAAATCCGTACTTAAGGTCGATAGAGACATATCACTCTTAATCATTTCGATGGTTTCATTCAAATGATTAATTACTTTTTCAACGTCCTCAAGTCTGCTCTTTGTTTCCTCATAAGAAGTAAGAGCCCTGTTCCTTAATGCATGTTTTTATTCATTTGTGGGATGTCAGCATTTCTGTTTGGCCAGCACTTATTGAACAGCTGTAGTTGACCTTGAGAAGGTGGTGGCTTGCTGCTCGTTTGAACATTTGCATCTCATCTACAGTGGGTTGACCACGATGCTAGTAAAGAGGGAATTCCAGGATTTTCACACAGCGAACGTGAAGGAAAGGTGATATATTTCCAAGTCAGCGTTGTGAGTAGCTTGGAGAGGAAGCTGAAGGTGGTGGTACTCCCATATATGTGCTGCCCTTGTCTTTCTACATGAAAATGTTCATGGAACGTGATGGCTGTGGAGGTTTGGTGAATTTCTGCAGTTCGTCTGGTCGATAGTATGTCCTGCTGTGACTGCGAGCTGGTGGGGGAGGAAGTGGATGCTTGTGCATCAAATACCAAATGCGTGGGCTGCATTGTCCTGGAGAGTGGCCAACTTCTAAACCCTCTTTGGAGCTTTACACATCCAGGCAATTGAAGGGTTTTCATTGGACTCCCGTTTTTTATCCTTGCAGGAAATGTGTTCCAAGATCCACATCTGCTGTCTTTGTGTGATATAGAGAAGGATCACCCTTCTTAGAACAAAATCTGATAAACCAAATGGACAGTGCCAGGCCCTATAATCTGTTAAAAGGACCATGAAAAGAGGTGATATCCCGTTTTTCAGCAACTTCTGGTAGTTATGTGAAAGAAATTCCTGACACTCATTTTCCAATGCACAAATAACAATTTATATATCTGACTCGAAAATTGAACATATTAACTAAACTATTATCATCCCAAACCATTCCTGCATAACTACTAATCACGAGATAAACACAAGACTGAAATGGGATGCTGTTCTAAGAAATACAATTCCCACCCATGCAATAAAAGTATACAGTTTACTCTCTCCAAATTGCAGCCAGGTTACGTGTCTATTTACTGATTTCCTAAAGTTTGACAGAAGTCCAAGTATGTGGTCTCTGAGTTCTGAGTCAGCATTTTCTCCTTAATTATTTTCAGTGCTCCTCTCACATCATGTTCCAAAGTGAATTCAAGTAGACTGAATTTGCTGGGTCCGTTTGTTGCAAAGCGAATGCAAAAAAGGTACACATGGAATTCCTGTATCCTGATCGTCTGGATAGTCCGAACCATAAACCCTCAACATGCCTTAAAAGCCTGATGCCAGCTTTCTATTGCAATTTTGTGATTACAGATGGCCTGCAGTAGATTAGAATTGTTGTGTCTGTAATTTTGCATAACCTGCCGGAATAATTTGTATGTATATTTCACTCTTGATCTGATTATTTCTTTGTGGGTAGTTTGTATCGAGTGAAAAGCTTGTGTACGACGTCTGCAGTCCTTTTAGCTGTGATATGACGGAATGGAAAGGCCGTTGGAAATCTAGAAGACACGTGCATTTTTGTCAACAAAAGCTGGTTCTTATTTTTTTATCATCAGTAGGTATACTACACAATCAACGTTTATTCAAATTCACGAATGAGTATTAAAGTTGTTTGTTTTATTACTGCCTGAGATGTATGGCATGTCGAGAAAAAGGCCAACCCCATCATATGCAGTCCAAGCCATGAAAAATGCTTTAGAAGTTTTAGCTTGAAGTTTCCTTAAAATTGAATGACCTTGCATTAGTAATTCATGTGCTACATGCAACACCACCTTTCCATAATCCTATGCTAATACAACTTGATGAACCTCTGCCTATTTCTCATCTGCCTGATATATGATGACCTCTACTTCCTTATCAAGATATCATTTTTAAGATTGCAACTTTCCGGAATATACTCTGATTTGTATTTGTCTGTGTACACTATCTGATACATTTGCTTCAGTTTTCCAAATTTCTGTTGTGACTAAGTTAATTGATTTGCACGAAAAATATCCGCTTTATCCGCCACTGATCCTTTTTCTGATTGAATCACTCGATCAAACATGGCCTCTGATAATTCTACTTCAACTTCCTTATCTGTGTTTTGTAATTTCCACTCCCGTTTCACCTGGTGGGTTTGTGACCTTGTTATCACAGAGACGAAAGAACTTGATGTTGGAGGCCGAACTTTGCTTGATGAGCCAATTCATAACGATCAGCCATTTCAGCAGCGATTCTTGCCATTTCAACCGTCTGCTCTTTCACATGAGCTCTGACTACCTCAGAAACTGAATTTTTGGACTCCTCCAAAATGATCCTTTCTCTCAGAGGTCCATGTGTTTGATCCAGTTTTTTTTGTCCTTATCCACCGGTCAAATTTTGGTTGTTTGCTCCTTTCAAGCTCAACTTATTTTTGATCAAGGTCTCACCTTAAATTGCAGAAATGTTGGATCGTTATTGTGTTGCAGGATCTGGCATTTTCAGTCTGCACAGTGTAGTTTTGGTGTACTCGTTGATCAGGACCATGTCCACTGCTCACCTGCAATGTCACCGATCCATGGAACAGCACGTTCTTTTTCATTGGTGCAGACAGATATATGGGCATCCCAGATCTGCCAATTTCAAATAAAGGAATGAAAAATCACTGGTCGATTATTCCAGTTTCAGGCTATCTGACTTCTAAAAGGTTGTCTAACATCGATGTTTGAAACTGAACATTGAACCCCTTAAAGTGCAGACTGCTCAAACTGTAGAGCAGAAAACCACCATACAGACTCAGTTTGGCCAAAGACCTGACTGACGATATAATGATTATCGACGGAAAATAAGAGAATATTGATTTGTTGCATGCTTGTGATGCCATTTCTTGTGTTGTGGATATCATTTCCTCTTCTTTTTCTCAGAGGATGATATTTGGATAGAAATCGATGTTTTTGTTGATAGAGTTCCTGTTGGAATGCCATGCTTCTAGGAATCTCATGAGTGTCTCAGTTTGACTTGTCCAAGGATGGATATGTTGTCAGAGTCGACGTAGTGACATTCCTCATCTGTATGTAAGGATAATAGTGATATTGGGTCATGTCTTTTCGTGGCAAGTTGATGTTCATGTATCCAGGAGGCTAGTTTTCTGCCTGTTTGTCCAAAGTAGAATTTTGTAAATGACGTACGTCTTGCTTATTGTCTGCACCGGGTGTTTCAAGTTCATTTTAGTGTGTTGGGGGGGGGGGGGTGGTGGGGGGTTTGTGGGCTACCATAATACCAAGAGGTTTGAGTAGTCTGGCAGTCGTTCCTGAGATGTGTATGATGAAAGGGAGAGTGGTTAAGGTTTCAGGGAGGGTTTTGTCTGCTGATTGTTTTTTACTGAGAAATTGGCGGTCAGTGTTCATTGGCTAACCACTTTTTTATATGCGCTGCATATGTAGTTTTCTTTTAATCTTCGTAGATCTTCTGTGCTGCAGTGTTTGGCGGTTCGTTAAAATAATGTTCCAATGCAGCTTCATTTGTGGGAGAAGAAGAAATAGTGTTGGAAAACCACAATAATGTGCCATTCCTTGATGTCACAGTAGAATGAACAGTCAATGGAGAGCTTCAAACCAAGGTCTACAGGAAAACAACACACATGGAACAAATACAGAACTGCAGGAGCAATCATCCCGACATCCATGCGAAGCTGCATTAGAATATTTTCTGAGAAAAAGCATAGGAAATGGCATCACCACAGGAAATGACATCACCAGCCCACGGAAACCCAAGCACATAAGTAGAATGCAGGCCATAATGCCAGTGCTTCACTGGAGGCTCACTGATGATGTTACCTCGTATGGTGATGAAACATTTAAAAACCAACAAAGCGAGCAAAGTTACATCCAGTAATCTCATAGTGATTGCGCACAGGATCATGAAGGCAATAGTTGACCACTTCATGCTGCAAAAACAACAAAATAATTCTCTGTCTGGCAATCGGCACAGCAACCAAATATTTACTACAACGGTTTGAGCTGATAATTCGTACATACTAAGTCCATAGGCTTACAGGAAATATAAACTAGAATAGACTATGCTGTTTCTAAAGCCGACTCTGACATGCAACAGGAACATGATCGACCCAATGTTCTTCCATTCCTGCGTTTTCCCATAATGAATGATTCCCTTCGTGATCAGAATATATCTATCTCAGCCTGAAATACAGCAATGGGTTCTGACCCACAGCTGTCTGTGGCAAGGGGTCCCGAGCCATAATCCTTTGGGCAGCACGGTGGCACAGTGGTTAGCACTGCTGCCTCACAGCGCCAGAGACACGTGTTCAATTCCCGCCTCAGGCGACTGTGTGGAGTTTGCAGGTTCTCCCCGTGTCTGCGTGGGTTTCCACCGGGTGCTCCGGTTTCTTCCCACAGTCCAAAGATGTGCAGGTCAGGTGAATCGGTTATGCGAAATTGCCCGTAATGTTAGGCGGGTCGGTGTGGACTTGTTGGGCCGAAGGGCCTGTTCCCACGCTGTAAGTAATCTAATCTAAGATGAACTTGCATCTTCTCTGAGTCTCAAATTGAATTGCCTTCCTTCTGATCCAGTATCATTTGATTCGAGACTCTCCAAAGAAGGGAAACCTGTTCTCAGCATTTAGTTGGTCAAGTCACTTCAGAATTCGACATATTTCGGTGATTTCACCTCTCATAATTCTAAATATCTAGGAGTAGATTCCGAACTGGTTTAGCTTTTACACATGCGGAAAATTCACACTCTGGGTTTGAGTGTTTGAAATTTCGTGAACTGGCTTGAAAGAAGTCATATATTGTCTAAATACGGAGACGGAAACTGTTCAGGGTGCTCCGGATGTGGTCTCACAAACAATTTGCAATAACTATTACGCATTCTTTTAATCCAAACCTTTGAAATTTGGGCAAAAAATCAATTAGTTTTCCTGATTACCCCTTGCACCTCCCTCTGCGTTTCTCTGTTTCATGCAGAAGTACTCTCAAGCATTTATGTGCTGCAGCCTTTTTCCGTTATTTTCATTGAAATAATGCTGCGTTATCTTCCTCTCCCTTTCAACATGAAGAACCTCTCATTGCTTTCGCGTTTTATTACGTTGGGCATTTTCTTTGCCCACTTACTTAATCGATCAGCACCTCTCCGTCGATTGGTTGCACACCTTTTCGGATTTACCTTGTCATCTGTGGTGGTGTTGTCTGAAAATTAGGCAAAAAGGTACATTCCCATCCTTCCTGCAAATCCCTAATATAGGTCATAAAACATTTGTGGTACCAGGACTGACCCTTGTTGAACCCCCAACGATTCAGATCGTCATTTGTAAACGTAACTCCTGAACGGTATTTGCTATTTGCTGCCAAATGCTAAATTCTGAAACTATGCTGACGTGCAACCTCTAATACCATGGACACTCGTTTCTTATCCTTTTGCACGGTTCCTTGTGAAACGCCTTCTTGTAGTTTGATCACTCTGCTTTGACTGCTTCTCTTTCTTTCGATTATGGTTCAGATCTACTCGAAAAGGTCGAAGGAATTTCTCAGAAACTATTTTCGTATTTGTAGCCATGCCGATTCTGCTAGCGAAATCTGTGATTTTCCAAGTGGCCTGGTATTCGTTACTGAACAGTTGAGCCTGCTACTTTTTAAATTTCAACCAGAGATGTTCAGCTGATTGGTTCATGGTTAAAAAAAGTTGACCACGTTCCCTTTTTTTTAACAAAAAGTATTACACGTTGGCCGTTTTAGAATCCTCTGCTACTCTTCCCTAAGTCATTGTGTTTTTTGGAAAATTAAAGCCAATGCACCTACTGCATCTGTAGCTACATCTTTTCTGATCCCAGCGTGCAATTGATAAGGACCAGGAGATATATAGCCCAATAAATTCCTCTGACACAATTTCTCTCGTGATGTGTTAATGCTCAATTCCTCTTCTCTATTCTTAAACATTAGTATCTTCTTTGAAAATAGTACAAGCTGCTTTGAGCTTTGTAAGAGAAACAACCAGATTCATTCAGTGCTCGGTGTTCATACCAAGGCTCGTACATGAACTATTTGATTTCCAGCTTGAATAGAATATGTTACTGGCTCGGCTGGTGGCACTCTTAAAGGTAAGAAGGAAAATTACTGGTTTTATTGAATAGGATGTGTAAATGAATGAACCTCCAAGAGAGTAATCAATTGTTCAGAATTCACTTCTCCATTAATCGCGATTGAGTATGCGATTTCAGAAACTGGGGAATGGTTAGGCTGTGATGAGCCGCCACATGCATTAATGATGGAACAATTGGCAATTGGCCAGTTAAGTGTATAATCGATGAGGGGATTAATGACAGAAACTTAGATACCAATTCACGAGGCAGGATTATGTCATTCAAATGAAAACTGTCTAAATTCAGACATGAGGTAATCCACATGACATCAGAATCCAATGAATGGAGAAGGCAAGGAAGTGAATTCAACGGTGCCAGGTTCAGTTCATATTTTATTTGAGACATTATTCAAAAGAAAACTTTGATTTCATTGCCAAGGTGATTGTGAGTAATGTCAGTGATGATTTGAGGTAATTAACTCTCTTGAGGTCTGATGCATGTATAAATACACATTGCCTTTCCATACCTTGGCCACACACCAACCTCTGCAGAAGGCATTCATTCTCAGAAATGACCAATCCACCGATTGTGCTGTTGAAAGAGATTTACTATCCACTTCTCGCAGCTGTTAGTCTTCCAGGTAAGCCATTCAACCCGTTTGTATTTAATTGATTTTAGTTTTTCCTTGTTAATGCTACTTACTGATTGTCTCAGTGTTACCAGACCAATATCGAGAATCATGTCAGGACACTTTTTCCTATTCCCTTTTTCTGGAAGCAGTACTGGTTTAACAATAACAATTCAATAATAGAACCGTCTGAAAATATATTTGCTGATCTTTAGAGAGTCAGACAATACCACATAGATTGATGACTGGATCAGTGTATTAAATGTTCGGGTGAATTTTGGATTTTGTAAATCACTCAGAATGAGTTCAAATGCTCTTAATAAGTACCTTCACCTCTGCTTCAATCATGCATTGAAACATTAATGATCATTTCTGTTTCTCTGACAGCGAACATGATGACTATTTTAATTCTTTTTCGTGGAAACTGTGGTCTTTCCAAATGCATCTCGGCTTACATGGTGGCCATGGCAACATCGGATCTACTGGTTATTATCAATAATATTATAGTGTATCGTATTTTGAGTTATCACTTCCCATTTTCCTTCTTGTCCCACACACCTGTGTGCAAGCTCATTGTATACATGATAACCATCGGTCTGGATCTAACTGTTTGGTTCACCGTTTCCTTCACATTTGACAGATTTGTGGTGATCTGCTGTCAGAAGTTTAAGACAAAACATTGCACTGAAAAAACTGCAATCACAATATTAATAACCATCTCAGTTTTGATCATGTTAAAGAACATCCCAGTTTTGTTTGCATATGAACCAGTGCAAATCATTAATCAAATTGAATGGGGCTGCCAGTCAAGTGTAACTTTCTTTGCGTCATCTCCCGGAATGGCGTTTGTCTGGGTCTACAGCACCTGGGTTGCTTGGCTTCCATTTCTCCTAATTTTCTTGTTTAATTCTTTAACCATCCACCGTGTTGTCGTGGCGAATAGGACTCGCGTAGGACTCCAGGGCCACAGAACTGAGAAGCGAAACCAATCAGGGAAGGAAAAACGGAGGAAGTCCATAATTTTATTGTTCTCGGTATCAGGTAGTTTAATATTGCTTTGGTTGACGCAGTCGGTGTGTTTGGTCATGACCAAATTGCAACACCCTAACTATTACCGGGGTGACATTAGCAACGCTGAATACATCGCGACTGAAACAGGAAATATGTTGAAGTTGTTGAGTTGTTTCCTGAACCCATGCATTTATGCAGCAACCCAGAACAAATTCAGAGAAGAGCTAAAGCACGTGGGGAAATCTCTATGGAAGAAAATAAATCATATCATGTGGCAAAGCCGTGGACAAGACAAATATATTTAACGGGAATCTCTTTGTAGCTGAAAGTGAATTTTATGTCGATGTTCGCCAAAGAATTATCTTCGAACATCGAGCTGCGCAAAAAAAATGCTTTATGCAGATGTTCCTTCAATGTCTGAGTGAACATTTGCTCTCGATTTTACATCCTGTTTTCATTTGTTTAGTTCAAAATTTTGCATTTGTATGTATATTCTACCTTTAATCTCAAAAATCAATGTTTTTTTTAAAAAAAGCATGAGCGGTGACATTTGACAAATAAATAAATTAGTCCATTGCAGACACTCAGATCCAATGCTTCAGTTTAAAATCCCGGTCAAGCTTATTTCTGTCTGGAAAAAATAATTAAAGATATTGCTGCCTCAAACTTGTGGAATGCATTTTTCATGTGAATACTGCAGGAAAGGCACTTAATCATCTGACAAAATAGCACATTGAAACGAATATACGGCTAAATAGACAAACAAAATGTCCTTCCTTGGTATCCTAGCGATTGCATAATGCTGAATAGAAAATAATATTTGAATAGATGTAGCCGACAATTTCTGTAAGTTATCTCACAGTACACATAGGCATATGATTAAAGCATTCATTGATGAGTGCACATATGCACCGTAGTTTCGTGAAAGTGTGGAAAGTACGAGCGATCTTTCACCACAATGCTTTTTTCCGCATTCTTCCTATATCAGTTCATCCCGATTGCCCTCAGAAGGACACGAGTCTCCTTCTTGAACGTATTGACAGTCTTGACCTCAATTACGTTCTGAACCAGAGAGATCCACAGGTAAACAACAGTAAGGTGAAAGAGCACAGCATCGCAGTGAGTATGAGGACATCAAGAAATCAACGTTTCGGGTGTACTCCACAGTGTCCGTTTGGAAACTCTCTGATCATCTTAATACTGAACGTTTTACGCCCTGTTCTGAGACTGTGACCCATGGTTCCAGCTCGCAGTCACATTGTGGGAAATCAGAACAGCATGCTTTTTTCTAACTCATAAAATAAGATTTCCTTAATCAAATCGTAATATTTGTGTTAGATTCAACGAAAGGAAGGTTAAGTCACTGTCTAAGCCAATACTTAATGCCCACTCGTTATTGTCTGACTGAAATGGTGTAGTGCTGTCTTCTTTATTGGGACCAGATGAAGGCTATTTAGGTTTGCTCACTGACTTTTCTTCACACAGGTACAAGTTTTAATACACTTATGCTCTCATTTAATTAGATGGCATAAACATGTAACAAACTCACAGAGTCACACAGCACGGAAGAAGAGTCTTCAGTCCAACCAGTTTTAGCTGATCATTTTCAGGCAAATGGAACTCAATCATCAGAAGTGAGGGAAGACCCAGGGAAACGCCGTGTTGCAGACAACCATGAGACCCTACGCCATAGAAACCGAATTAGGAGATTCGACTCATCCATCACTCATGGCTGATATGCTTTTGCACGTTATTAGCAGACCTTCTCCCAGTCAGGCTTGAATCCCGTTGTTATATGAAAATTAGCGAAGCTACCTTCAATTCGATAGTTTCTTTAAGAAACCTCACAGGCAATCAAATACTGAAACATTTTATAGCCCGTAGCAAACAACTTATTACCTCCCAAGTCCGCAAGTTCAGCCTGAGAATGGAATTTCCCTCTTACCAAATTAGTAGAGGGATTTAGCTCCGATTTCAAGTAATACTGCCTGCCTTTGGATGTGCCGAATGGTTGAATGTTAAATGGTATTGTTCTGCGAATGTCTGAGACTGAGGCATCCTGAAATTGTATTCTTACACAAGTTTCTGTCCACCAAGGTATAGTGTGAAACTGTGGACGGTCTTTTCGACACGTTCATTCACTTTATTGATCACTGCGATGGAGCCACCAAGTTTGCAGCTTGCTTTCATATCAGGAGTAGCTCCCCTGTTACATTTTACCTTCAGCATTGACAATCTCTTTGAAGCACAGCCTTTGCTGCCGTTAATCCCTTTTCCCCAGGACATTCTTTTTTACAGACGATCTTATTTAACCCACATGCAGGTTCCAACAGGTAATCAAGTCATATTATTCCCTGTCTCACAGAAAACCGCGAACATATGTTGCATCCCAGAAACAGCAAAATGCTTTCAATTCCTGTATGGGTTTTTGTCATGGTCCCTGAACAAGTTACTTCGGCAAACAATCCATTTGAGTAAATTACCCCAATCTACATTTAATCTGGCTACTTGTTAAGAAGCCTCACAGGAGAACAAATGCTGAGACAATTATTTCCACTTTTTATTGCATATTTAAACTAAGCAGAGAATCCTGAAGTGAGCAAGTTAAGCCTCAGAACCTACCTCAGATATAACCCAATTAATGGTGGATTCAGGCTATGATTTTAACCAACACTATCTGTGTTTTGGAGTCAATTAATAGACCCATGTGCAGTGTTGTTCTCCCGAGTTCAGCTATTGAAGAATTCTACAGAAATCCATACTTTAGGTCTATAGAGACATATCCTTGATGATCATTTCGATTCTTTCGTTCAAATGATTAATTATTTGTTCAGGGTCCTCCAGTTTGCAGTTTTCTTCCTCATAAAAAAAATAAGGCCCCTTCTCCTTAATGTATATTTTTATTCATTTGTGGGATATCGGCATTTCTGTCTGGCCAGCATTGATTGAACAGGTCTAGTTGCTCTTGAGAAGGGAATGGTTTGCTGCGATTTTAAACATTGGAATCTCATCTATAGTGGAGTAATCACAATGTTGATAAGGAGGGAATTCCAGGATTTTCACACAGCGTACGCGAAGGAATGGTGATAAATTTCGAAAACAGGATTGAGAGTAGCTTGGAGGGGAAGTTGAAGATGTTGGCTGAGGATTTTTGGTGAATTTCTGCAGTATTTCTTGTAGATAGTACTTTCTGCTGCGACTGTGGTTTGGTGGGGGAGGGAGTGGTTACTTGTGCATGTAACAGCAAATGCGTTGGCTGCTTTGTCCTCGAGAATGGCCAAATTCTTGATTTTCTTTGGCCCTTCACAACTCCAGAGAATTGGAGAGTTTTCATTCGGTCTCCTGACTTTGTCCTTGCAGGAGATGTGTTCCAAGAAGCACACCTGCTATCTTTGTGTCATGCAGAGGAGAATGACCACCCCTCTTAGAACAAAAACTGCATCACCCAAAGGGGAGTGCCATGCCCCATAATCTGTTAAAAGGACTAGGAAAAGAGGTCCCATGCTGTTTTTCAGAAACTTCCTGTTGTTAAGTGAAAAAAATCCCTGACACTCATTTTACAATGCACAAATCATAACTTATTTATCTGACTCGAACAGTGAACAAATTAACTAAACTATTATCATACCAAACCATTCCCCTATAACTACTATTCTCGAGAAAAACACAAGACTGAAATGGTATGCTGTTCTAAGAAATACAACTCCCACTCTTGCATTAAAAGAATACAATTGAGTCTCTCCCAATTGGGTAAGCCATGGGTAAGTGTCTATTTACAGATTTTCTAAAATTTGACAAACATCCAAGTATGTGGTCCCTGAATTCTGAGTCAGCATTTTCTCCTTAATTATTTTCTGTGATCCTCTCACATCATGCTTGAAAGGGAATTGAAATGGTCTGAATTTTCTGGATTCGTTTGTTGCATCTCGAATGGAAAATAAGGTGCACACGGAATTTCTGTATCCTGATCATCTGGATAGTCTTGACCATAAACCTTCAACATGTCTTAAAAGCCTGATGCCAGCTCTCCACCGCTCCTTTGCGATTCCAGATGGTCTGCAATAGATTGAATTGTTGTATTCGTAACTATTCTGTAAGTTGCCGGAATAATGCGGACGTAAAATTTGTTCCAGGCCAAGAGAAATGGTTTTGTATTTTCACTAGATTTTTTCTTAACAACTGAATGCCCTTGCATTGGTAATTCATATACTACATGCAACATCGCCTTTATGTAACCCCATGATTACACGGCTTGATGACGCTCTGCCTATTTCTCATCCGCCTGATATATCATGGTCTCTGTTTCCTGATCAAGATATCATTTTTAAGATCGTAACATTCGGGAATATACTCAGATTCTTGTCTCTGTTCACTAATTGATATAGTTGCTTCTGTTTTCCAACTTCCTGTTGTAACTGAGTTAATTGTTTTGCATGACAAACATCCGCCTTGTCCTCCACTTATTCTTTCTCTGACTGAGTCACTGGGTCAAACATGGCCTCTGAGAATTCTACTTCAACTTCCTCATCTGTATTCTGTGATTTCTGCTTCTGTTCCAACTGGTGTGTTTGTGACCTTGTGATCACACAGACAGGAGAAATCCAAGTATAAACTTTCTGTAATTCTTCAGTTGCCTGATTCTGCACTGGGGTTTCGACCACTGTAGGCAAAATAATTGGCACGGGCACGTTGTATTACTGGAGCTGAGAGTTTCTCCAGTACTCCTTCCACCACTGCTTCACCTTAAACTGGGCACTCCTACCTTACTCTACATAAAGGAGCACCTCTCGTCTCACCTTAAATTCCACGCACTGCAACGTTAGTCTGGCAATAGTCCTTCTTAGTTGAATATCTCAACAACAAAAATTATCATGATTCCATGTCTTATAATATTGTAATTTCTCTACTGGCTCCTCCTGGTAGATGCGAGTAAACCTCACCTTCACAAGTCAATGGTTTTAGATTCGCCACTTTTTTCAAAATGGATCTCAGACCAGGTAGTACATTCTGTCACAGATTTTCCGCATCCAATATGCTACAAACCTGTTGCTTCCACCTTAAATAAGGCATGGACACCATCCCCGAGGACAAGTTCTGCATATACAGAGGATTGGTGGTAACGAGATGGAGGGCGACAGACACTTGATGGTACCAAAGAACGGGATACGATGTTCAAATCATCAAAACCCAGTTACGATGTGCCACGATGAAACACCACAATGATCTCCTCAGAAAGTAGGTTCCAGACACAGTGGACAGAGTACGCTGTATCATCCAGTAGGTCCCCAGAAAGGAGAAACTATACCACGCTATTTGCAGCCTTTAACATGACATCGGTGGTGGCGAATACCTGACCAAGGTCAACCTGATGTCATATTGAATTCAAACAACCTCCAAACTTTAAACAGATCACCGTTCACAGCAAACTGCCCAGCCTTCAGGTCAACAGCGACCACAACATGGCACAACGCTGCCAAATCATCGACATGGATGCTATTATCATATGTGGGATCAGCACTCACCATGTGAAAGGAAGGTACTGATTTGATTGGGCCAAGATTGCCGACCTCATGCTCTGCACGCAAGGATGATATGTGGCATGCTACACTGGTAAGAACATGCAGTTACGGCAACATTGGAGAAATGGGATCCACACAACCAATCGCCAGAAAGAAATGTTCACTCCAACTTGGGAAACACTTTCAGTGATGAAGGACATTCAGTCTGCACCTTGAAGTGAGCGCTCTCCAAGGGAGCCATTGAGATACACAACAACGCAGACTTGCCAGGCAGATACTGTTGGCAAGGTCTGTACCCATGAAGTTGGCCTCAACCACGATGTTGGGCCCATATCTCGTGACATACAACCCCACCATTCTGTTCTGTATTTGTAAACAGAAAACGGTCTTTGATTCCCGTTGTGTTTTGAAACCATCTCCTTGACAACGTGGTATGATCTCTCATTCATAATTAGATTGCACAGTTTTGGATAACTTGTTCCTTTGGTCAGACACCCTTATGCGCATGTTACGCAGCCATGTTTGGTTTGTCTCCAGCGCCATTTGTTTTACATTTTGCAATAATCTCGCTGCCTCAGTTCATTTGCTATTCAATTGTTGGCAATTTACTAACACCCTCTGAACATTCACTTCACTTATCCTCCATCTCCTGTTACCATTGATTTCACTGAAAACATTAGGCAAACTCCCTTTTCTTTTAAAACATTCGTTTTCCTCATCTGTATGTAAGGAAAGTGGTGATAGTGGGTCATGTCTTTAGTGGCTATTTGATGTTCATGTATCTGGTGACTTGCTTTCTGCGTATTTGTCGAATATAGCATGAAGCGTGGAGAGATAAGCTGGAGGAGGGAGGGGGTGGGGAGAAAGTAGCGTAGAGTACAATGGGTGTGTGCGGGAGGGGATGAAGGTGATATGTCAGGGAGGAGGGAGTGGAGAGGGTAGATTGGGTGCCTCCTATTTTGAATATGGCTTTCTTCAGCTCTTTGTAATTCCCATATGCTGCCGTGTGCGGTGCCTCGGGAAATACTGTTCTAATGCAGCTTCGTTTGTGGAAGAGGAAAAAGAGGGCTCAAACCACAACAATGTGCAATTCCTAAATGTCACAGGAGAATGAGGACCAAACACTGAACTGCAGAAGCAACCATCCCAAAGCCAACACGAGAACATTTTCTAAGAATCAGAACAGCAAATGGCATCACCACAGGTAATGACATCACCAGCCCAAGGAAACCGAACAACATGAACAGAAAGTGAGCAATAACACCAGTGCTTCGCCTGAGGCTCACTGATGATGTTATCTCATATGGTGACCAAATGTCCGAGAATGAACATTCCATCTCAGCGAGCAAAATTACATCCAGTAATCTCGTGGTGATTGCTGAGATGTTAAGGAGGCAATAGTTGATCAGTTCACGCTGCAATAACACAAAATAATTCTCTACTTGGCAATGGACATAGCAACCAAATACGGTTTGAGGTGATAAATCGTACTTATGAATTCCATCAGGTCGCAGGAAGTATGAACAAAAATAGACCACATAGCTTCTAGAGCTGACTCTGACATGCAACAGCAGCACGATCGACCCAATATTGTTCACCTCCAATCCTTGCCTTTTCCACTAATTTCGTGATCAGAATCTATCGATCTCAGCCTTAAATAGAAGCTTGGACTCTGACCCACAGCTCTCTGGGGCAAGGGACCCCGAGGCATAATCCTTTGAGAGAGGAAATTCCATCTTATCTGAGTGTTAAACTGAATCGCCTTTATTCTGATCCAATATCATTTGATTCTGGACTCTCCGATAAAGAAAAAACGTGTTCTCAACATTTACTTCGTCAATCCCTTCAGAATTCTACACATTTAATAACATCATTCTCATAATTCTAAACTTCCCACAGAAGATTTCCATTAAGCTTTTGCACATTTGCCAGAACCTCCACACCGGGGATTGTGTATCTGAAATTTCGTGAACTGCCTCTAAAGAAATAATACATTTTCGTAAATAAGGAGATGGAAATTGTTCACAGTACTCCGGATGTGGCCTCACCAGCACTTTGCAGTACCTATTACATATTATTCTAATCCAACCCCTATGGAATTTGGGCCAAAATTCAATTAGTTTTCCTAAACAATTCTTGCAGCTCCCTTTGCGTTCCTATGTTTCAAGCATTTATGTTCTGCAGCTTTTTTCATTTAAATAATGCTGCATCTTCTTGTTCTTCCTTTCAACATGATCACCTCTCTAGTTTTCACTATTTATTCCGTTGGGCATAATTATGCCCTCTTACTTAACCCATCATAATCTCTCCGTAGATTGGTTGTACCTCTCTTAGAATTTGCCATGTCACCTGTTGTTGTGTTGTCTAAAAATTTGTCAAAAGTGCATTCCCTTGCTTCCTGCAAATCATTAACGTCGATTACAAAACATTTGACCTTTGTTGAGGCCTTGATAAAACCTTCCGATACAGATCACCATTTCCAAAAATCACTCCTGAAGACCATTTGTTATTTCCTGCCAAATATCAAATTTTCAAACTATGCTGATATACTATCCCCAATACCATGGACATTTGTGTATTATCCTTATGCATGGTTCACTGCGAAACGCCTTCTGTTAGTTTGAACACTCTGACTGTTTCTCTTCCTTGCTATTAATGTCAGACTTTCTCGAAAAGTTCCAACCAATTTCTCATAAATTATTTTCCTTTTCTGGAACCATGTCACTGTTGCTTGATTAATCTGTGATTTTCCACGTGGACTGCTATTTTTAACTGAACAGTTGAATCTGCTGCATTCTTGTTCAACAAGAGATGTTCAGCAGTTTGTCTCACGGTTAAAACAGATTGGTCATGTTCCTTTTTTTTCAAAACGTACGACACGTTGGCAGTTTTAGAATCCTCTCGTACTCTTTCTGAATTCAGTTTCTTTGTGAAAAATTGAAACCAATTTTTCTACTATAATTCGAGTTACATCTTTTCGCTTCCAAAGTGCAGTTTATCAGGACCAGGAGATTATATGGCCCAATTAATTCCTCTGACACTACTTCTCTCCTGATGTGTTGATATTCAATTCCTCCTCTATATTCTTAAACATTAGTAGCTTCATTGTGTTTTCTGAAAGAAACACTTAGATTCATTCAGTGCTCGGTGTTCATTTCCAGGCAATCACATGAATTATGTAATTCCCACCTTGACTAGAATGTGTTATTGGCTGGGAGGATGTAATTGTTAAAGGGAAGAAAGAAAATTACTGGTTTTACTGAATAGGATGTGGAGAGCAGTGAATCTCCAGGATGGTAATCAATTGTTTAATATTCACTTGTCCATGAATCGTGACTGAGGATTCAATTTCAGAAACTGGACAATGGTTAGACTGTGATGAGCCGCCATGTGCATTACTGATGTAACAATTGGCAATTGGCCAGAGAAGAGTACAGTCGACAATGTGGTCAATGACAAAAAAAACCTAGATGCCAACTCACGAGGCAAGATTATTTCACGCAAAGGAAAATGGTCAAAATTCAGAAATGGGGTAAACGACATGACATTGGAATCCAGTGAACTAAGAGAAGGCAATGGAAATGAAGTCAACGATGCCAGCTGCAGATCATATTTTATTTAGGATATTATGCAAAAGTAAAGTTTATTTTCTTTGCACAGGTGAATGTGAGTAGTATCAGTGATGATTTGAGGTAATTGCATCTCTAGAGGTCTGATGCATGTATAAATGCACATTACCTTCCCATACCTTGGCCACACACCAGTCACAGACCTTCAGCTTCTGCTGAAAACATTCATTCTCAGAAATGGCAAAAGCACCGATTTTGCTGTTGAAAGAGATTTACTATCCACTTCTCGCCGCTGTTAGTCTTCCAGGTAAGCCATTCAACCCGTTTGTGTTTAATTGAGTTTCGGTTTACAATGTTAATGCCACATACTGTATGTCTTAGTGTTACAAGGACAATATCGAGAATCATGTCGAGACAATTTTTTCTATTCCCTTTTTCTCGAAGCATCAGTAGTTTAGCAATAGTAATTCAACATAAGGGTCCTCTGAAAATATATCTGTTGATCTTTAGACAGTCCGACAATACCACATAGAATGATGACTGGAACGGCATATTAAATGCTTGGGTAAATTTTCCATTTTGTAAATCACTCAGAATGTGTACAAAAGTATCTTTTCCTCTGTTTCAATCATGCATTGCAATATTAATGATCATTTCTGTTTCTCTGACAGCGAACGTGATGACTATTTTAATTCTTTTCCGAGGAAACTGTGGTCTTTCCAAATGCATCTCGGCTTACATGGTGGCCATGGCAACATCGGATATATTGGTTATTATCAATAGTATTATAGTGTATCGTATTTTGAGTTATCACTTTCCATTTTCCTTCTTGTCCCACACATCTGTGTGCAAGCTCATTGTATACATGATTACCATCGGTCTGGATCTAACTGTTTGGTTCACCGTTTCCTTCACATTTGACAGATTTGTGGTGATCTGCTGTCAGAAGTTTAAGACAAAACACTGCACCAAGAAAAATGCAATCACAATATTAATAATCATCTCAGTTCTGATCTTATTAAAGAACATCCCGGTTTTGTTTGCATATGAACCAGAGCAAATCATTAATCAAATTGAATGGGGCTGCCAGTCAAGTGCAACTTTCTTTGCGTCATCTCCCGGAATGGCGTTTGTCTGGGTCTACAGCACCTGGGTTGCTTGGCTTCCATTTCTCCTAATTTTCTTGTTTAATTCTTTAACCATCCACCGTGTTGTCGTGGCGAATAGGACTCGCGTTGGACTCCAGGGCCACAAAGCTGAGAAGCCAAACCAATCAGGTTTGGAAAACCGGAGGAAGTCCATAATTTTATTGTTCTCGGTATCAGGCAGTTTCATATTGCTTTGGTTGACACATTCTGTGAGTTTGGTCATAACCAGATTGTCACACCCTAACTATTACCGGGGTGACTTTAGCAACCCTGAATACATCGCGACTGAAACAGGAGATATGTTGAAGTTGTTGAGTTGTTTCCTGAACCCATGCATTTATGCAGCAACCCAGAACAAATTCAGAGAAGAGCTAATAAACGTGGGGAAATCTCTATGGAAGAAAAGAAATCATATCATGTGGAAATGCCATGGACAAGACAATATATTTTAGCCGAATCTCTTTGTAGCTGAAACTGATTATCACGTCATTTTCCTTCGTCCCTCGGGATGGAGCAGACCTTCTGGAGTTAGCCTTGAACCGCTTTGTTGTGTGTAAATCATCGAAGCTGCCTTCGATTCAAAACTTTTTTTGTGCAAAACAACATGTTTCACGCAGGTATTCCTTCGATGTTTGATTGGACATTTAATGTCGATTTTACATACTGCTTTTCACAAAACAAAGAACAAAGAAAATTTACAGCCCAGGAACATTTACGGCCTTCCAAACCTGAGCCGATCCACATGAACTGTCTAAACCTGTCGCCCAATTCCTAAGTATCTGTATCCCTCTGCTCCCCACCTACTCATGCATCTGTCCAGACACATCTTAAATGAAACTACCGTGCCTGCCTCTACCACCTCTGCTGGCAATGCGTTCCAAACGCCCACCACCCTCTGTGTGAAGGCCTTGCCGCGTGTATCCCCCTTAAACTTTCCACCTCTCACCTTGAAAGCGTGACCTCTCGTTATTGAATCCCCCACCCTTGGAAAAAAACTTGTCTCTATCCATCCTGTCTATACGGTTCATGATTTTGTAAACCTCAGTCAGGTTCTCCCCTCAATATCCCTTTGTCTGGTGAAAATAAACCTAACCTTCTCAACGTCTCTTCATAGCTAGCACCTTCCATACCAGGCAACATCCTCGTGAACCTTCTCTGCACCCTCTCCAAAGCGTCCACATCCTTTTGGTAATGTGGCGCCCAGAACTGTACACTGTATTCTAAATGCAGCCGAACCAAAGTCATGTAAAATTTTAACATGGCTTGCCAGCTATTATACTCAATATCCCGTCCGATGAAGGCAAGCTTACCACATGCCTTCTTAACCACACTATCCACCTGTGCAGCAACATTTCGGGTACAAAGGACCTACACTCCCAGATTTCTCTGCTCATCAACTTTTCCCAAGGCTCTTCCATTCATTGTATAATTTTCATTTTTTTCGTTGAAAGTTTTGCATTTGCATGCATATACTGTCTGTAATCTCAAAGATCAATGTTTTTTTAAAGGCCGTAGAGGCGACATTTGATGTGTTAATAAATTAATCCATTGCAGATACTCAGATCCAATGCTCCAGTTTAAAATCCCGGTCAAGTTTATTTACGTCTTGAAAATAATTAATGGCATTGCTGCCGCAAACTTGTGTACTGCACATTTTATGTGAATACTACATGAAAGGAACTCGACTATCTGACAAAATAACTCATTGAAACGGTGTATACGGCTAAAAAAAACAAACAAACAAAATGCCCTTCCTTGGTAGCCTAGTGATTGCATACTAATGAGATTTTAAAAATGTTAAAAAGACGTAGCCTACAATTTCTAAAAGTTATCTCAAAGTACACATGGCATACGATTAAAGCATTCAGTGATGAGTGCACTTAGGAACCGTAGATTCATGGAAATATCGAAAATACGAGTGATCTTTCACCTCAGTGCTTTTTTCCCGCAATCTTCCGATGCCGTTTCATCCCTATGTCCCTCAGAAATACCAATGACTACTTCTTGAACGCATTGAGTGTCTTGATATAACACTTAATGCCCACTCCTTGATGTCTGACTGAAATTGTACAGTGCTGGCTTCTTTATATGTGACCAGAGGAAGGGTATTTAGGTTTCCTTCTTGCAGGTATAATTTTCAATACACTTATGCTTTCATTAATTGTATGACCTAAATGCGTTAGATAGTAACAGAGTCACACAGCGCGGAAGCAGAATCCTCTGTCCAACCAGTCTTTGCTAATTATTATCGGGCAAATGGAAGTCAATGATCGAAGTGATGGGAGACGCAGGGAAGAGTTGTCTCCCAGACAACCGTTATACCACAAGACAGAATTAAGAAATTCGGCTCATCCACCACACAATCATGGCTGATATGTTTCTGCAGGCCATTAGCAGACCTTCTCCCAGTCAGTCATGAATCCCTTTGTTAGATGCAAATTATCGAACCTTCCTTCGTTTGGTCAGTTTCTTTAAGAAATTTCACAGACAACCAAATACTGAAACAAGTATTTCAACTTTATAGCCCGTAGCAAACAAAATAAAACCTCCTAAGTCCGCAAGTTCGGCCTGAGAGTGGAATTTCACTCTTAGAATATAGAAAAGTACAGCACAGAACAGGGCCTTTGCCCAAGATGTTGTACCGAGGTTAATCCTAATGTAAAATGTAGTAACATAACCTATGCACCCCTCAACTCACTGCTATCCATGTGCATGTCCAGCAGTCGCTTAAATGTCCCCAACAACCACAGCTGGCAACACATTCCATGCATTCACGTCTCTCTGCATAAATAACCTATCTCTGACATCTCCTTTATACCTTCCTCCTAATATCTTCAAACTATGACTCCTCATTACAGTCAGTCCTGCCCTGGGGAAATGTCTCTGTCTATTGACTCTCTCTATTCCACCCATTATCTTGTATATCTCGATCAGGTCTCCTCTCTTTCATCCTTCTCTCCAGAGAGAAAAGTCCGAGCTTATTCAACTTTTCTTTATAAGGCAAGCCCTCCAGTCCAGGCAGCATCCTGGAACACCTTCTTTGCACCCTCTCCAAAGCCTGTTTTTCTTTCCTATAGTGGGGTGACTAGAATTGGACACAATATTCCAAGCGCGTCTCACCAGGGACTTGTTGAGCTATAGCAACCTTATAATATGCCTTGCTGAAGTCAATATATGCCACATCCACTGCTCGATCTTCATCGACCTGTCTTGTCACCTCCTCGAAGAACTCAATAAGATTTGTGATGCATGACCTGCCCCTCACAAAGCCATACTGACTGCCTTTAATCACACTATGTTTTGCCAAATACTCACAAATCCCAGTCCTGAAAATCCTTTCCAAAACCTTACTGACCACAGACGTAAGACTGACTGGTTTGTAATTGCTAGGGATTTCCCTATTACCCTTCTTGAAAAGATTAACAGCATTCGCCTCCTTCCAACCCTCCGGTATGACTCCAGTGGAGAGTGAGGAGGCAAATATCCACGCCAGTGGCTTAGCAACCTCCTTTCTCCCTTCCCGGAGCAGCCTAGGATAAATCTGGTTTGGACCTGGGGACTTATCAATCTTAATGTTTTCCAAAATTTCCAGCACCTCAACCTCATCAATCTTGATCTGGTCAAGACTGTATCGCAGCTCCTCAAAGTTTTCATTTACATTAAGTTCGCTTTCCTTGGTGAAAACTGAAGCAAAAAACTCATTTAGGGCTTCCCCTATCTGCTCAGACTCCACACACAAGTTCCCTCCGCTATCCCTGATCGACCCTACCTTCTTCCCAAATTGTGGAGGAATTTAGCTTCGATCCCAAATAATGCTGCCTGCCTTTGAATTTACCGACTGTTTGATTGTTACACCATATTGTTCTGGGAATGTCTGAGACTGAGGCATCCTTAAATTATATTCTTATGCAATTTTCTATCCATAAGGTCTCTCGTGTGAAACTGTGGATGGTCATTTCAACACGTTCATTCATTTTATTGATTAGTCCGATGGAGCCACCGAGTTTGCAGCTTGCTTTCATATCAGAAGTAGCTCCCCTGTTACATTGTACCTTCGGCATTGAATATCACTTTGAAGCACAGGTTTTGTTTCACTTAATCCCTTTGCGTCAGAACATTTCTTCCCCAGACGATCTTATTTAACCAATACTAATGGTTTGGTATTACGAGGGGGCATAGCTTTAAATTAAGGGTTGGTAGGTATAGGACAGATGTTCGGGGTAGATTCTTTACTCAGCGAGTCGTGAGTTCATGGAATGCCCTGCCAGTAGCAAAGGTGGACTCTCCCTCTTTATGGGCATTTGATCAGGCATTGGATAGGCATATGGAGGATAGTGGGCTACTGTAGGTTAGGTTGGCTTGGACCGGCGCAAAATCGAGGGCCAAAGGATCTGTACTGCGCTGTATTTTTCTATGATCTATGTTCTATGTTCTAATGAGCCAGCAGGTATCCAGCAACGTTATTGCGTCTTGCAGAAAGTAGTAACCATATGTTACAAACCAGAAACAGCTAATTGCTTTCAATTTCTGTTTGTCAGTTTATCATTGTCCCTTAACAAGTTATTTTGGAAAAAGACCCTTGATGTAAATTACCCCAATCTGCATTTACTTTGGCTACTTATTCAGAAACCTCACAGTCATTCAAATGCTGAGACAATTACTTCAACTTTATTGCAGAAAGCAACAAAGCTGAGAATCCTGAAGTGAGCAAGTTAAGACTCAGAACCTACCTTAGCTATTTATGTTGGATGAAAGGTATGATGCGAACCAACACTGTCTGTCTTTGGTGTCCATTGATAGATCCCTGTGCAATGCTGTTCTCCAGAGTTCAGCTATCGATGAATTCTGTTGTAGTCCTATTATAGAGAAATCCGTACTTCAGTCTATAGAGACATAGTGTTGATAATCATTCAGATTCTTTCATTCAAATGATTAATTACTTTATCAGCGTTCTCAAGTCTGCAGCTCGCTTTCTCATCAGAAATAAGGCCCCTATCCTTAATGCATGTCTTTTTTTCATTTGTGGGATATCGGCATTTCAGTTCAGCCACCCTGTCTTCAACAGCTCTAGTTGCCCTTGAGAAGGTGGTGGTTTGCTGTTCCTTTGAACATTTGCATCTCATCTACAGTGGGTTGATCACAATGCTATTGCGGAGGGATTTCCACGATTTTCACACAGCGAACGTGAAGGAATGGGTTGTGAGGGTTGTGAGTGGCTTGGAGGGGAAGTTGAAGATGTTGGCACTCCCACACATGTGCTGCCCTTGTCCTTTTACTTGGAAATGGTCATGAAACGTGATGGAACGTGATGACTGAGGATTTTTGGTGAATGTCTGCAGTGTGTCTTGTAGGTGGCATGTCCTGCTGCGATTGCGAGTTGATGGAGGAGGGAGTGGATGCATGTGCATGTCATACCAAATAAGTGGGCTGCTTTTTCCTGGAGAGTGGTTAACTTCTTGACTGGCTTTGGAGCTTCACACATCCAGGCAATTGGAAAGTTTTCTTTCTGACTCCTGATTTTGTTCATTGCAGAAAAGGTGTTCCAAGCTCCACATCTGCGGCCTTTGTGGTATGTAAAGGAGAATGACCATCCTTCTTGGAATAAAAACTGAATCACTCTAAGGGGAGTGTCATGCCCTATAATGTTTTAAAAGGACTATGAAAAGTGGTGTCATCCTGTTTTTCAGCAACTTCTCATAGTTAAGTGAAATTAATCCCTGACACACATTTTGCGATACACAAATAACAACTTATTTACCTGACACGAATAGTGAGCACACCATTCCCCTATATCTACTGTTCACGAGAAAAACACAAGATTGAAATGGTATGCTGGTTTTATTACTGCCTGAGTTTTTCCAAATACCTGAAATGTATGCCAAGTACAGAAAAAGGTCAACCACACCCTGTAGTCCAGGCCAGGAGAAATGTTTTTTTTTCTTTCGCTTGAGGCTTTCTTAAATACTGAATGAACTTGCATTGTTAATTCATGTGCTACATGCAATACCACCTGTCTATAACCCCATAGTAATACAACTTGATGAACCTCGGCCTATTTCTCATCCGCCTGATATTTGATAGTTTGCATTTCCTCATCAGGATATCATTTTAAAGATCGTAACATTCGGGAATATACTCAGATGTTTGTCTGTATACGCTATTTGATATAATTGCTTCAGTTTTTTCAACTTCGTGTTGTGACTGAGTTAATTGCTTTGCACGAAAACTATCCACTTTTTCCTTCTCTTATTCTTTTTCTGATTGAGTCACTGGGTCAAGCATGGCCTCTTATCATTCAACTTCAACTTCCTTATCTGTATTCTGTGATTTCTGCTCCTGTTTCATCTGGTGGGTTTGTGACCTTGTTATCACACAGACAGGAGAAATCCCAGTATATACTTCCTGTAATTCTTCAGTTGTCTGATTCTGTGCTGGCTATTCGACCACCGTGGGTAACACTCCTACTTCCTGTGGTGATTCCATTTCCTGTGTTGGTGATGTCATTTCCTGTTCTGTTTCTCAGAGGATAAAAAGTGGGATAGCAATCGTTGATTTTGTTGACAGAGTTCCTGTTGGAATGCCACGCTTCCAGGAATCTCGTGAGTGTCTCTGTTTGGCTTATATTGTCCCAGTCGAAGTGGTGTCTTTCCTTATCTGTATGCATAGACACTAGTGATAGTTGGGTATGTTTTTGGTGGCAAGTTGATGTGCATGTATCCTGGAGGCTGGCTTTCCGCTTGTTTGTCCAAAACAGTCTTTCGCAAATGACGTTCATTTTGCTTGTTGACTGTATCGAGCCTTTCAAGTTCATTAGCTGCTGTTATAGTGTGTTGGTGGGTTTTTGGGCTACCATGACGCCAAATGAAGGATCTGGCAGTCATTTCTAAGATGTGTTTAATGAAGGGGAGTGTGCCCAAGATTTCTGGGAGTGTTTTTTCTGCTTCTTTGGTTTATTTGCTGAGACATCGACGGACTGTGCTCATTGGGTACACATTCTTTTTGAATACGGTGGAAGTGCGGTTTTCTCCTGCTGGTCGTTGTCCCTCTGTGCTGCAGTGTGTGGTGGCTAGTTGGAATAACGTACTAATGCAGCTTCATTTGTGGAAGAAGAGGAAAACGTTTGGGAAAACCACAATAATGTACCATTCCTATTTGTCACAGTAGAATGAACAGTCTAAGGGGGATCTTCAAACCATCATCGACAGGAAAACAACATATACGGACCAAATACAGAACGGAAGGAGCAATCATCCCAACATTAACAAGAAGCTGCATTCCAACACTTTCTGAGAAAAAGCACAGAAAATGGCATCACCATACGTAATGACATCACCAGCCCAAGGAAACCTAAGCACAGAAATAGAATGCGGTCCACAACTCCAGCGCTTCACCGGAGGCTCACTGATGATGTTACCTCGTATGGTGACCTAACGTCTGAAAGTGAACTTTGCCGCTCAGTGAGCAAACTTATATCCAGTAATCTCATGGGGATTGGAGAGTTGTTTATGAAGGGAATACTTAACCAGTCACGCTGCAAAAACAAGAAAGTAACTCACTTCCTGGCAATGGGCCAACCAACCAAATATTTACTACAACGGTTTGAGGCTATACTTCATACATATTAAGCCCATTAGGTCGCCGGAAGTATAAACAACAATGGACCATACTGCTTCTAGAGTTGACTCTGACATACATCAGGAGCATGAACGACCCAATACTGTTCAACTTCTGTTCCTTGCCTTTCCCCGTAATGAATGATTCCTTTCGTGAACAGAATCTATCTGCTTCAGCCTTAAATAGAAGCGTGGACTCTGTCCTGCAGCTTTCTGTGGCAAGGGGTGCCGAGACACAATCGTTTTTGAGAAGAATTTCCATCTTATCTGAGTCTTAAAATGAATTGCCTTTATTTGGATCCAAAATCATTTCTTGCGAGACTCTGCGATGACAGAAAACGCATTCTCAGCATTTACCTCGTCAAGTCCCTTCAGAATTCTACAAATTTCAATGACTTCACCTCTCATAATTATAAACATCTCGGAGTAGGTTCCCACTGGTTTAGTTTTTGCACATTCACCAAATTCTTACACCGGTGTTGAGTATCTGAAATGTTGTGAACTGTCTCGAAAGAACGAACATATTTTCTGAATATAAGGAGGCGGAAGTTGTTCACAGTAATCCGGATGTGGTCCCACCAGCACTTTGTCGTAAATATTACATATTCTTCTCACAAAACCCTTTCGAAATCTGGGCTAAAATTTAATTAGTTTTCCTGATTATATTTTGGACCTCTCTGTGCATTTCTATGTTTCATGCAGATGTATTCTCAAGCATTTATGAGCCCTTTTCTGTTATTTTAATTTCAATATTTCGGCGTTTTCTTGTTCTCCCTTTCAAAATATTGCCTCTCTGTAGATGGGTTGTGAATTAGAATTTGCCTTGTCACCTGTTGTTGTGTTGTCCGAAAATTTGGCAAAAGTGCATTCCTTTTCCTTCCTACAAATCATTAATAAAGATTCCAAAACACGTGTAGTACCAGGACTGACCCCTGTTGAACCCGTATCAATAAAGATCGCCATTTCTAAAAATAACTCCTGAACACCATTTGCTATTTCCTGCCAAATACCAAATTCTCAAACTATGCCGATAAAACTATCTCTGAGACCATGGACACTTGTGTCTTCGGCTTTATAGCATGGTTCCCTGAGAAACACATTCTGGTAGTTTGAACGCTCTGCTTTGACTATTTCTCTTTCTTTCGATTATGATTTAGGCTTCATCGAAAAGGTCGAAGGAAGTGTTCAGAAATTGATTTATTTTTCTGGAGACACATTAATTTTGCTTGATTAACCTGTGATTTTCTAAGTGGACCGCTATTCTTTAATGAACAGTTGAGTCTGCTGCATTTGTTTTCAACAAGAGATGGTCAGCAGATAGGCTCACGGTTAACAAGGTTTGGCCACGGTCCCTTTTTTTTCCAAAATGTATGACACATTGGCAGTTTTTGAATCCTCTGGTGCTCTTTCCGAATTCAGTTTCTAGAACATATAACACAGAGCTTAGAACAATACAGCGTAGAACAGGACCTTCATCCCTCGATGTTGAGCCGACCTGTGAACTATTCTCAGCTGGTCCCCCTACACTATCCCAAAATCATCCATGTGTTTATCTTTTATTTACTGTTTGAAAAATTAAAACCAATGCACCTACTACATCTGTAGTTACATCTTTTCGAATTCCAGGGTGTAATTTATGAGGAAAAGCGCAGCAGGTCAGGCAGCATCCAAGGAGCAGGAGAATCGACGTTTCGGGCATAAGCCCTTCTTCAGGAAGAAGGGCTCATGCCCGAAACGTCGATTCTCCTGCTCCCTGGATGCTGCCTGACCTGCTGCGCTTTTCCAGCAACACATTTTCAGCTTTGATCTCCAGCATCTGCAGTCCTTGCTTTCTCCTGTAATTTATTAGGACCAGGAGATTATATGGCCCAATTAATTTCTCTGACACGACTTCTCTCCTGATGTGTTAATTTTCAATTCCTCCTCTATATTCTTAAACATTAGTAGCTTCATTGTGTTTTCTGAAAGAATCACTGAGATTCATTCAAGTGCTCGATGTTCATACGCAGGCTACCAGATGGACTAAATCAATTTTCAGCTTGAATAGAATGTGTCACTGGTTGGGAGGGTGGCATTCTTAGAGTTAAGGAAAATTACTGGTATTGTTGAATAGTCACGTGGAGAGCAGTCAATCTCCAGGATGGTAATCAATCGTTTAGAATTCCCTTGTCCATTAATCACGACTGAGTATTCGATTTCAGAAACTGGACAATGGTTAGACTTGATGAGCTATGGTGTGCATTACTGGCATTACAATTAGCAATTGGTCAGAGACGAGCTCAGTCGATAAAGGGATCGATGACAAAAAACTTAGATGCCAATTTCCAAGTCAAGATTATTTCACACAAAGGAAAACCGTCGAAATTCAGAAATGAGGTACAGTACATGACATTAGAATCCAATGAACAGAGAAGGCAATGGAAGTGAAGTCAACGATGCCAGGTGCAGATAATATTCTCTTTAGGATATTATGAAAAAGAAAAGTTTGTTTTAGCTTCACAGGTAAACGTGAGTAGAATCAGTGATGATTTGAGATAATTGCATCTCTGGAGGTCTGATGCATGTATAAATGCACATTACCTTTCCATATCTTGGCCACACACCAGTCACCGACCTTTAGGCTCTGCTGAGGTAATTCATTCTCAGAAATGGCAAAAATTTTGCTGTTGAAAGAGATTTACTATCCACTTCTCGCAGCTGTTAGTCTTCCAGGTAAGCCATTCAATCAGTTTGTATTTAATTGATTTTAATTTTTCCTTGTTAATGCCACATACTGTATGCCTCAGTGCTTCCAGATCAACATCGAGTGTCGTGTCAGTGCACTTTTACCTTTTCCCTTTCTGGAAGCTTTAGTGGTTTAATAATAATAATTCAAATGAATGTCCTCGGAAAATACGTTTGTTGATCTTCAGACAGTCTGAGAATCCCATGTAGAATTAAACTGGAATAGCATGTTAAATGTTTGGGTAAATATTGCAGTTTATAACTCACTCAGAATGTGTTGAAATGTTATTAATAAGTATCTTCACCTCTGCTTCAATCATGCATTGAAACATTAATGATCATTTGTGTTTCTCTGACAGCGAACATGATGACTATTTTAATTCTTTTCAGAGGAAACTGTGGTTTTTCCAAATGCATCTCATCTTACATGGTGGCCATGGCAACATCGGATCTATTGGTTATTATCAATAGTATTATAGTGTATCGTATTTTGAGTTATCACTTCCCATTATCCTTCTTGTCCCACACACCTGTGTGCAAGCTCATTATATACATGATAACCATCGGTCTGGATCTAACTGTTTGGTTCACCGTTTCCTTCACATTTGACAGATTTGTGGTGATCTGCTGTCAGAAGATTAAGACCAAACATTGCACTGAAAAAACTGCAATCACAATATTAATAATCGTCTCCGTTCAGACCTTGTTAAAGAACATCCCAGTTTTGTTTGCATATGAACCAGTGCAAATCATTAATAAAATTGAATGGGACTGCCAGTCAAGTGTAACTTTCTTTGCTCCATCTCCCGGAATGGCGTTTGTCTGGGTCTACAGCACCTGGGTTGCTTGGCTTCCATTTCTCCTAATTTTCTTGTTTAATTCTTTAACCATCCACCGTGTTGTCGTGGCGAATAGGATTCGCGTTGGACTCCAGGGCCACAGAACTGAGAGGCAAAGCAATTCAAGAATGGACAAACGGAAGAATACCATAATTTTATTGTTCTCGGTATCAGGCAGTTTCATATTGCTTTGGTCGGCACATTCTGTGAGTTTGGTCTTGACCAGACTGTCACACGGTAATTACTATCGCGGTGACTTTAACATCCCTGAATACATCGCGACTGAAACAGGAGATATGTTGAAGTTGTTGAGTTGTTTCCTGAACCCATGCATTTATGCAGCAACCCAGAACAAATTCAGAGAAGAGCTAAAGATGGTGGTGAAATCTCTGTGGAAGAAAACAAAACGTATTATTTGAAGAAAAGAGCAGTGGACATGACAAATGTACTTTAGCCGACTCTCTTTGTAGCTGACCCTGAATTTCACAATGTTACCAACAGAGAATTAATTTGGTCCCTCGGTCTGTGCAAAAACATACTTTCAGCAGATATTCCTTCGATGTTTGATTGGACATTTGATCTCGATTTTGCATATTTTTAATATTATTTTTGGTTGAACGTTTTGCATTGCATGGAAAAAACTATCCGTATTTTCTAAGGTCAATGTTTATTTAAAAATACCATTAGAGGTGACATTTGACGTTTAAATAAACACATCCATTGCGGATTCCCAAATCCAATGCTCCAGTTTAAGATCCCGGTTATGTCTGGAAAAAATACTCAATGATATTGCTGCAGCAAACTCGTGAACTGCCCCGGACTATCTGACAAAGTAACTCATTAACACGTTATGTATGGCTAAAGAAACACAAAGAAAATGTCCTTCCTTGGTATCCCAGTGATTGTAAAATACTGAACTTTGTTTTTAAAAATCTTGAACACACGTAACCAACAATTTCAATAAATTTATCTCACAGTTCACACTGGTATGATGACTAAAATATTCGGGGATGAGTGCACTTAGGAACCGTAGATTCGTGGTAATATCAAACATATGAGTGATCTTCTCCCTCAGTGCATTTTTGTCCTGCATTATTCCTGTACCCCTTCATCCTTATACCCCTTACAAATACGCATGTCTACTTCTTGAGCGCATTGATTGATTTGACATCAATTCTGTATTGTGCCAGAGAACTGCACAGTGAAACAAACAGGAAAGGTGGAAGAACACAGCATGGCAGGCAGTGTCAGGTGGTGGAGAATTTACCGTTTCGGTGTACAACACAGTCTCTGTTTGAAAACTCTCCCATAATCTCAATGCTGAACGCTCTACCCTGTGTTCGTAGACTGTGACCCATGGTTCCAGCTCGCAGTGACATTGTGGGAAATCTGAGCAACTTGTTTTTTTTCTCAATCAAATCCTAATATTTCTCGTGGATTCAACGAGGGGAGAGTTGAGTCACTGTCCAAGCCAGTATTTAACGCCCACTTGTTGTTGTCTGACTGAAATTGTCCAGTGCTGTCTTCATATATGTTACCAGAGGAAGGGTATTTAGGTTTGTTCACCTACCTTTCCTCATACAGGTACAATTTCAGTGCACTTATGCTCTCAGTTAATTAGATGACATAAACATGTAACAGACCCATAGAGTCGCACAGCACGGAAGCTGAATATTCGGTCTAATGAGTCTTTGCCGATCATCATCAGGCAAATGGAAGTCAATCATCAGAAACGATGGAAGACCCAGGGAAGAGTTGTCTGAAAGACAACCGTTAGACTACAAGAAATAGAAACAGAATTAGGAAATTAGGCTCATCCACCATTCGCTCATGGCTGATATGCTTCTGCACACCATTAGCAGACCTTCTCCCAGTCAGTATTTGTTCAATGTGAATTATCGAAGCTGCCTTCGATTTGAGAGTTTCTTTAAGAAATCTCACAGACAATCAAATACTGAAACAACTATTTCAACTTTATAGCACATAGCAAACAAAATAACACCTCTCCAGTCTGCAAGTTCAGTCTGAGAATGGAATTTCACTCTCACCAAGTTAATGGAGGAATTTAGCTCCGATGTTATGTAATACTGCCTACCTTTGAATGTGCCTACTGTTTGATTGTTAAACGGTATTGTTCTGTGAATGTCTGAGACTGAGACATCCTGAGATTGAATTCTTTTGCACGTTTCTGTCCATCAAGTTTATGGTATGAATCTATGGATGATCTTTTCGACACGTTCATTCACTTCATTGATCACTGCGATGGAGCCACCATGTATACAGCTTGCTTTCATATCAGAAGTAGCTCCTCTGTTACATTTTACCTTTGGCATTGAATATCTCTTTGAAGCGCAGCTTATGCTTCTGTTAATCCCTTTTCCTCACGACATTCTTTCTCCAGACGATCTTATTGAACTGATAGTCATGGACCAGCGGGTTATCAAGCAATGTCATCTCCTGTGTCACAGAAAACAGCAAACAAAGGTTGCATCACAGAAACAGCTAATTGCTTTCAATTCCTGTATGACAGTTTGTCAACGTCCCTTAACAAGTTACTTTGGCAAAAAAGTCCCTTCGAGTGAATTACCCAAATCTGCATTTCATTTGGCTGTTTATTAAGAAGCCTCACAGTCGAACAAATGCTGAGACTATCCCTTCAATTTCATTGGATATTTACACGAATCTGTGAGTCCTGATGAGAGCAGGTTAAGCCCCAGAAGCTACCTTTGATATTATCCGATTAATGGTGGATTCAGGCTATGATTCCAACCAAGATTGTCTGGCATTTTGTGTGCATTGATAGACCCATGTGCAGTGTTGTTCTCCAGAGTTCAGCTATCAAAGTATTCTGTTGTGGCCCTCTTGTCCAGAAATCCGTACTTAATGTCTATGGAGACATATCACTCTTAATCATTTCGATGGTTTCATTCAAATGATTAATTACTTTTTCAACGACCTCAAGTCTGCTCTTTGTTTCCTCATAAGAAGTAAGAGCCCTGCTCCTTAATGCATGTTCTTATTCATTTGTGGGATGTCAGCATTTCTGTTTGGCCAGCACTTATTGAACAGCTGTAGTTGACCTTGAGAAGGTGGTGGCTTGCTGCTCGTTTGAACATTTGCATCTCATCTACAGTGGGTTGACCACGATGCTATTAAGGAGGGAATTCCAGGATTTTCACACAGCGAACGTGAAGGAATGGTGATATATTTCCAAGTCAGCCTTGTGAGTAGCTTGGAGAGGAAGCTGAAGGTGGTGGTACTCCCATACATGTGCTGCCCTTGTCTTTACATGAAAATGATCATGGAACGTGATGGCTGAGGAGTTTTGGTGAATTTCTGCAGTTCGTCTTGTCGATAGTATGTACTGCTGTGACTGCGAGCTGGTGGGGGAGGTAGTGGATGCTTGTGCATCAAATACTAAATGCGTGGGCTGCATTGTCCTGGAGAGTGGACAACTTCTAAACTGTCGTTGGAGCTTTACACATCCAGGCAATTGAAGGGCTTTCATTGGACTCCTGATTTTTTTTTTCCTTGCAGGAAATGTGTTCCAAGTTCCACATCTGCTGTCTTTGTGTTATATAGAGGAGAAGGATCACCCTTCTTAGAACAAAAACTGATAAACCAAATGGACAGCGCCAGGCCCTATAATCTGTTAAAAGGACCATGAAAAAAGGTGTCATCACGTTTTTCAGCAACTTCTAGTAGGTAAGTGAAAGAAATCCCTGACACTCATTTTATAATACACAAATAATATTTTATATATCTGACTCGAAAATTGAACAAATTAACGAAAGTATTATCATACTAAACCATTACTGCATAACTACTATTCACGAGAAAAACACAAGACTGAAATGGTATGCTGTTCTAAGAAATACAATTCCCGCACATGCAATAAACGTGCACAGTTTACTCTCTCCAAATTTCAGCCAGGGTACGTGTCTATTTACTGATTTCCTAAAGTTTGACAAAATTCCAAGTATGTGGTCCCTGAATTCTTTGTCACTAATTTCTCCTTAATTATTTTCAGTGGTCCTCTCACATCATGGTCCAAAGTGAATTCAAATGGACAGAATTTGCTGGGTCCGTTTGTTGCAAAGCGAATGCAAAAAAGGTATACATGGAATTCCTGTATCCTGATCGTCTGGATGATCCTGATTTTCAACCCTCAACATGCCTTAAAAGCCTGATGCCAGCTTTCTACTGCAACTTTGTGATTACAGATGGTCTGCAGTAGATTAGAATTGTTGTGTCTGTAATTTTCCATAACTTGCTGGAATAATTTGGATGTACATTTCACTCTTGATCTGATATTTCTTTGTGGGTAGTTTGCATCTAGTGAAAAGCTTGTGTTCGACTTCTGCAGTCCTTTTAGCTGTGATATGACGGAATGGAAAGGCC
This sequence comes from Chiloscyllium plagiosum, assembly GCF_037043375.1. Taxonomy (NCBI): domain Eukaryota; kingdom Metazoa; phylum Chordata; class Chondrichthyes; order Orectolobiformes; family Hemiscylliidae; genus Chiloscyllium; species Chiloscyllium plagiosum. Next base: position 389,404 of record NW_028270190.1, on the reverse strand, counting down.
GTTGGAAATCTAGAAGACACGTGCATTGTTGTCAACAAAAGCTAATTCTTATTATTTTTTTCATCAGTAGGTATCCTACACAATCGACGTTTTCTCAAATGCACGAATGAGTATTAAAGTTGCTTGTTTTATTACTGCCTGAGATGAATGGCAGGTCGGAAAAAAGGCCAACCCCATCATATGCAGTCCAGGCCATGAAAACTGCTTTATAAGTTTTAGCTTGAAGTTTCCTTAAAACTGAATGACCTTGCATTATTAATTCATGTGCTGCATGCAACACCACCTTTACATAATCCCATGCTAATACAACTTGATGAACCTCTGCCTATTTCTCATCTGCCCGATATATGATGGCCTCTACTTCCTTATCAAGATATCGTTTTTAAGATTGCAACATTCTGGAATATACTCAGATTTGTATTTGTCTGTGTACACTATCTGATACATTTGCTTCAGTTATCCAACTTCCTGTTGTGACGAAGTTAATTGATTTGCACGAAAAATATCCGCTTTATCGGCCACTGATCCTTTTTCTGATTGAATCACTCGATCAAACATGGACTCTGATAATTCTACTTCAATTTCCTTATCTGTGTTCTGTAATTTCCGCTCCCGTTTCACCTGGTGGGTTTGTGACCTTGTTATCACAGAGACAAAAGAACTTGATGTTGGAGGCCGAACTTTGCTTTATGAGCCAATTCAGAATGATCAGCCATTTCAGCTGCGATTCTTGCCATTTCAACCGTCTGCTCTTTCACATGAGCTCTGACTACCTCAGAAACTGAATTTTTGGACTCCTCCAAAATTATCGTTTCTCTCAGAGGGCCATGTGTTTGATCCAGTTGTTTTTGTCATTATCCACCGGTCAAATTTTGGTTGTTTGCTCCTTTCAAGCTCAACTTATTTTTGATCAAGGTCGCACCTTACATTACTGAAATGTTGGATCGTTATTGTGTTGCAGGATGTGGCATTTGCAGTCTGCACAGTGTAGTTTTGGTGTACACGTTGATCAGGACCATGTCCACTGCTCACCTGCAATGTCACCGATCCATGGAACAGCACGTTCTTTTTCAGTGGTGCAGACAGAGATATGGGCATCCCAGACCTGCCAATTTTCAAATAAAGGAATGAAAAATCACTGGTCGATTATTCCAGTTTCAGGCTATCTGACTTGTAAACGTTGTCTAAGCATCGATGTTTGAAACTGAACATTGAACCCCTAAAAGTGTAGACTGCTCAAACTGTAGAGCAGAAAACCACCACACAGACTCAGTTTGGCCAAAGATCTGACTGACGATATAATGATTATCGACGGAAAATAAGAGAAGTTGATTTGTTCCACGCTTGTGATGCCATTTCTTGTGTTGGGGATATCATTTCCTGTTCTTTTTCTCAGAGGATGATATTTGAATAGAAATTGATGTTTTTGTTGATAGAGTTCGTGTTGGAATGCCATGCTTCTAGAAATGTCGTGAGTGTCTCAGTTTGGCTTGTCCAAGAATGGATATATTGTCAGAGTCGATGTGGTGATATTCCTCATCTGTATGTAAGGATACTAGTGATATGGGTCATGTCTTTTCGTGGCAAGTTGATGTTCATGTATCCTGGAGGCTAGTTTTCTGCCTGGTTGTCCAAATTAGTATTTTGTAAATGACGTACGTCTTGCTTGTTGTCTGCACCGCGTGTTTCAAGTTCATTTTAGTGTGTTAGGGGGTGGTGGGGCGTTTGTGGGCTACCATAAGACCAAGAGGTTTGAGTAGTCTGGCAGTCGTTCCTGAGATGTTTATGATGAAAGTGAGAGTGGCTAAGGTTTCTGGGAGGGTTTTATTCTGCTGCTTTGTTTTTTTTTACTGAGAAATTGACGGACAGTGTTCATTGGCTAACCACTTTTTTATATGCGCTGTATATGTGGTTTTCTTTTAATCTTCGTAGAGCTTTTGTTCTGCAGTTTGTGGCGGTTCGTTAAAATAATGTTCCAATGCAGCTTCGTTTGTGGGTGAAGAAGAAATAGTGTTGGAAAACCACAATAATGTGCCATTCCTTGATGTCACAGTAGAATGAACAGTCAATGGAGAGCTTCAAACCAAGGTCTAAAGGAAAACAACACACATGGAACAAATACAGAACTGCAGGAGCAATCATCCCAACATCCATGCGAAGCTGCATTAGAACATTTTCTGAGAAAAAGCATAGGAAATGACATCACCACAGGAAATGAGATTACCTGCCCACAGAAACCCAAGCACATAAGTAGAATGCGGTCCACAATGCCAGTGCTTCATTAGAGGCTCACTGATGATGTTACCTCGTATGGTGATGAAACGTTTAAAAACCAACAAAGCGAACAAAGTTACATCCAGTAATCTCATAGTGATTGTGGACAGGATCATGAAGGCAATAGTTGACCATTTCATGCTGCAAAAACAATAAAATAATTCTCTGTCTGGCAATCGGCACAGCAACCAAATATTTGCTACAACGGTTTGAGCTGATAATTCGTACATACTAAGTCCTTTGGTTTGCAGGAAATATAAACTAGAATAGACGATGCTGTTTCTAAAGCCGACTCAGCCATGCAACAGGAACATGATCGAACCAATGTTGTTCCATTCCTGCGTCTTCCCTTTCATGAATGATTCCCTTCGTGATTAGAATATATCTATCTCAGCTGTGGGTTCTGACCCACAGCTGTCTGTGGCAAGGGGTCCCGAGCCATGATCCTTTGGGCGGCACGGTGGCACAGTGGTTAGCACTGCTGCCTCACAGCGCCAGACTCCCGGGTTCGATTCTCTACTCAGGCGACTGACTGTGTGGAGTTTGCACATTCTCCCCGTGACTGCGTGGGTTTCCTCCGGGTGCTCCGGTTTCCTCCCACAGTCCAAAGATGTGCAGGTCATGTGTGTCGGTTATGCGAAATTGCCCGTAATGTTAGGCGTGTCGGTGTGGACTTGTTGGGCCGAACGGCCTGTTCCGACGCTGTAAATAATCTAATCTAAGATGAACTTGCATCTTCTCTGAGTCTCAAATTGAATTGCCTTCCTTCTGATCCAGTATCATTTGATTCGAGACTCTCCGATGAACGGAAACCTGTTCTCAGCATTTAGTTGGTCAACTCCCTTCAGAATTCTGCATATTTCGGTGACTTCACTTCTCATAATTCTAAATATCTAGGAGTAGATTCCGAACTAGTTTAGCTTTTACACATACGGAAAATCCACACTCTGGGTTTGAAAGTCGGAGGAGTTGAAGATAGTGAGGAAGGATGTGGCAGGTTACAGCGGGATATAGATAAGCTGCAGAACTGGGCAGAAAGGTGGCAAATGGAGTTCAATGCAGCTAAGTGAGAGGTGATTCACTTTGGTAAGAGTAATAAAAAGATGGGGTACTGGGCTAACGGTCGGATACTTGGTAGTGTGGATGAGCAGAGGGATCTTGGTGTCCATGTACACAAATCTTTGAAAGTTGCCACCCAGGTAAATAGTGCGGTGAAGAAGGCATATGGTGTACTGGCTTTTATTGGTAGAGGAATTGAGTTCCGGAGTACTGAGGTCATGTTGCAGTTGTATAAGACTCTGGTGCGGCCGCATCTGGAGTATTGTGCGCAGTTTTGGTCGCCATACTATAGGAAGGATGTGGAGGCACTGGAACGGGTGCAGAGGAGGTTTACCAGGATGTTGCCTGGTATGGTAGAAAGATCGTATGAGGAAAGGCTGAGGCACTTGGGGTTGTTTTCATTGGAGAAAAGAAGGTTTAGGGGTGACTTGATAGAGGTGTATAAGATGATTAGGGGTTTAGATAGGGTCGACAGTGAGAATCTTTTTCCTCGTATGGAGTCAGCTATTACAAGGGGGCATAGATTTAAATTAAGGGGGGGGGGGTAGGTATAGGACAGATGTTAAAGGTAGGTTCTTTACTCAGCGAGTCGTGAGTTCATGGAATGCCCTGCCAGTAGCAGTGGTGGACTCTCCCTCATTATGGGCATTTAAGCGGGCATTGGATAGGCATATGGAGGATAGTGGACTAGTGTATGTTAGGTGGGCTTGGATCGGCGCAACAACGAGGGCCGAAGGGCCTGTACTGCGCTGTATTCTTCTATGTTCTATGTTCTATGAGTGTTTGTAATTTCGTGAACTGGCTTGAAAGAAGTCATATATTTTCTTAAATAAGGAGACAGAAACTGTTCAGAGTACTCCGGATGTGATCTCACCAACACTTTGCAATAACTATTACGCATTCTTTTAATCCAAAGCCTTTGAAATTTGGGCAAAACTTCAATTAGTTTTCCTGATTACCCCTTGCACCTCCCTATGCGTTTCTCTGTTTCATGCAGACGTGCTCTCAAGCATTTATGTGCTGCAGCCTTTTTCCGTTATTTTCATTGAAATAATGCTGCGTTTTCTTCCTCCCCATTTCAACATGAAGAACCTGTCATTGCTTTCGCGTTTTATTACGTTGGGCATTTTCTTTGCCCACTTACTTAATCGATCAGTACCTCACCGTCGATTGGTTGTACACCTTTTCGGATTTACCTTGTCATCTGTGGTTGTGTTGTCTGAAAATTTGGCAAAAAGGTGCATTTCCTTCCTTCCTGCAAATCATTAATAAAGGTCATAAAACATTTGTGGTACCAGGACTGACCCTTGTTGAACCCCCAACGATTCAGATCGTCATTTGTAAACGTAACTCCTGAACAGTATTTGCTATTTCCTGCCAAATGCTAAATTCTGAAACTATGCTGACGTGCAACCTCTAATACCATGGACTCTCGTGTCTTATCCTTTTGCACGGTTCCTTGTGAAACGCCTTCTTGTAGTTTGATCACTCTGCTTTGACTGCTTCTCTTTCTTTCGATTATGGTTCATATCTACTCGAAAAGGTCGAAGGAATTTCTCAGAAACTGTTTTCCTATTTTGGAGCCATTCCGATTCTGCTAGCGAAATCGGCGATTTTACAAGTGGACTGCTATTCGTTACTGAACAGTTGAGTCGGCTACTTTTTAAATTTCAACCAGAGATGTTCAGCTGATCGGTTCATGGTTAAAAACAATTGACCACGTTCCCTTTTTTTAACAAAAAGTATTACACGTTGGTCGTTTTAGAATCCTCTTCTCTATTCTTAAACATTAGTATCTTCTTTGAAAATAGTACAAGCTGCTTTGTGTTTTGTAAGAGAAACAACCAGATTCATTCAGTGCTCGGTGTTCATACCAAGGCTCGTACATGAACTGTTTGGTTTCCAGCTTGAATAGAATATATTACTGGCTCGGCTGGTGACACTCTTAAAGGTAAGAAGGAAAATTACTGGTTTTATTGAATAGGATGTGTAAATGAGTGAACCTCCAAGAGAGTAATCAATTGTTCAGAATTCACTTGTCCATTAATCGTGACTGAGTATGTGTTTTCAGAAACTGGGGAATGGTTAGGCTGTGATGAGCCGCTATATGCATTAATGCTGGAGCAATTGGCCAGATAAGGGTATAATCGATGAAGGGATTAATGACAGAAACTTAGATACCAATTCATGAGGCAGGATGATGCCATTCAAAGGAAAACTGTCTAAATTCAGACATGAGGTAATCCACATGACATCAGAATCCAATGAATGGAGAAAGGCAAGGAAGTGGAGTTAACAGTGCCAGGTTCAATTCATTTTTTATTTGAGACATTATTCAAAAGAAAACTTTGTTTTCATTGCCAAGGTGATTGTGAGTAATGTCAGTGATGATTTGAGGTAATTAACTCTCTTGAGGTCTGATGCATGTTTAAATACACATTGCCTTTCCATACCTTGGCCACACACCTGCCTCTGCAGAAGACATTCATTCTCAGAAATGACGAAACCACCGATTGTGCTGTTGAAAGAGATTTACTCTCCACTTCTCGCAGCTGTTAGTCTTCCAGGTAAGTCTGAAAATATATTTGCTGATCTTTAGAGAGTCAGACAACACCACATTGATTGATGACTGGATCAGTGTATTAAATGTTTGGGTGAATTTTGGATTTTGTAAATCACTCAGAACGTGTTCAAAAGCTTTCACCTCTGTTTCAACAATGCATTGCCATATTAACGATAATTTCTGTTTCTCTGACAGCGAACATGATGACTATTTTAATTCTTTTTCGAGGAAACTGTGGTCTTTCCAAATGCATCTCGGCTTATATGGTGGCCATGGCAACGTCGGATCTATTGGTTATTATCAATAGTATTATAGTGTATCGTATTTTGAGTTATCACTTCCCATTTTCCTTCTTGTCCCACACACCTGTGTGCAAGCTCATTGTATACATGATAACCATCGGTCTGGATCTAACTGTTTGGTTCACCGTTTCCTTCACATTTTACAGATTTGTGGTGATCTGCTGTCAGAAGTTTAAGACAAAACACTGCACGAAGAAAACTGCAATCACAATATTAATAATCATCTCCGTTCTGATCTTATTAAAGAACATCCCGGTTTTGTTTGCATATGAACCAGAGCAAATCATTAATCAAATTGAATGGGGCTGCCAGTCAAGTGTAACTTTCTTTGCTTCATCTCCCGGAATGGCGTTTGTCTGGGTCTACAGCACCTGGGTTGCTTGGCTTCCATTTCTCCTAATTTTCTTGTTTAATTCTTTAACCATCCACCGTGTTGTCGTGGCAAATAGAACTCGCATTGGACTCCAGGGCCATCGAGCTGAGAAGCCAAACCAATCAGGGATGGAAAACCGGAGGAAGTCCATTATTTTATTGTTCTCGGTATCAGGCAGTTTAATATTGCTTTGGTTGACACATTCTGTGTGTTTGGTCATGACCAGACTGTCACACCCTAACTATTACCGAGGTGACATTAGCAATCCTGAATACATCGCGACTGAAACAGGAAATATGTTGAAGTTTTTGAGTTGTTTCCTGAACCCATGCATTTATGCATCAACCCAGAACAAATTCAGAGAAGAGCTAAAAAACGTGGGGAAATCTCGATGGAAGAAAATAAATCATATCATGTGGAAAAGCCGTGGACAAGACAATATATTTTAGCCGAATCTCTTTGTAGCTGAAACTGAATATCACGTCATTTTCCTTCGTCCCTTGGGATGGAGCAGACCTTCTGGAGTTAGCCTTGAACCGCTTTGTTGTGTTTAAATCATCGAAGCTGCCTTCGATTCAAAACTTTTTTTGTGCAAAAAAACATGCTTTACGCAGATATTCCTTCGATGTTTGGTTGGAAATTTAATGTCGATTTTAAATACTGCTTTTCACAAAACAAAGAACAAAGAAAATTTATAGCCCAGGAACAGGCCCTTCGGCCCTCCAAGCCTGAGCCGATCCAAATGTACTGTCTAAACCTGTTGGTCCATTCCTAAGTATCTGTATCCCTCTGCTCCCCACCTACTCATGGATCTGTCCAGACACATCTTAAATGAATCTACCGTGCTTGCCTCTACCACCTCTGCTGGCAACGCGTTCCAAACGCCCACCACCTTCTGTGTGAAGTACTTACTGCGAGTATTCCCCCCTTAAACTTCCACCTCTCACCTTGAAAGTGTGACCTATCCTTATTGAATCCCTCACCTTGGGACAAAGCTTGTCTCTATCCACCCTGTCTATACCCTTCATGATTTTGTAAACCTCAATCAGGTCTCCCCTCAATCTCCTTTTTATTAATGAAAATAAACCTAACCTACTCAACCTCTCTTCATAGCTAGCAACATCCCAGGCAACATCCTCATGAACCTTCTCTGCACCCTCTCCAAATCGTCCACATCCTTTTGGTAATGTGGCGACCAGAACTGTACACCGTATTCTAAATGCAGCCGAACCAAACTCTGTAAAACTTTAACATGACTTTGCAGCTCTTATACTCAATACCCCGTCCGATGAAGGCAAGCATACCATATGCCTTCTTGACCACTCTATCCACCTGTGCAGCAACCTTCAGGGTACAAAGGACCTACACTCCCAGATCTCTCTGCTCATCAACTTTTCCCAAGGCTCTTCCATTCATTGTATAATTTTCATTTTTTTTAGTTGAAAGTTTTGCATTTGCATGCATATACTGTCTGTAATCTCAAAGAGCAATGCTTTGTTTTTAAAAAAAGGCATTAGAGGCGACATTTGATGTGTTAATAAATTAATCCATTGCAGATACTCAGATCCAATGCTCCAGTTTAAAATCCCGGTCAAGTTTATTTACGTCTTGCTGCCGCAAACTTGTGTAGTGCACATTTTATGTGAATACTACATGAAAGGAACTCGACTGTCTGATAAAATAACTCATTGAACCGGTGTATACGGGTAAAAAAAAACAAACAAACAAAATGCCCTTTCTTGGTAGCCTACTGATTGCATAATAATGAGATTTTAAAAATATTAAATAGACGGAGCCTACAATTTCTAAAAGTTATCTCACAGTACACATGGCATATGATTAAAGCATTCAGTGATGAGTGCGCTTAGGAATTGTCGATTAATGGAAATATCGAAAATACGAGTGATTTTTCACCTCAGTGCTTTTTTTCCCGCATTCTTCCGATGCCGTTTCATCCCGTTGTCCCTCAGAAATACCCATGACTACTTCTTGAACGCATTGAGTGTCTTGATATAACACTTAATGCCCACCCCTTGATGTCTGACTGAAATCGTACAGTGCTGGCTTCTTTTTTTTCTGTGACCAGAGGAAGGATATTTAGGTTCTCTTCTTGCAGGTATAATTTTCAATACACTTATGGTTTCAGTTAATTGGATGATCTGAATATGTAAGCGAGTAACAGAGTCACACAGTGCGGAAGCAGAATCTCTGTCCAACCAGTCTTTGCTGATTATGATCGGGCAAATGGAAGTCAATGATCAGAAGTGTTGGAGACGCAGGGAAGAGTTGTCTGCCAGACAACCGTTATACCACAAGACAGAATTAAGAAATTCGGCTCATCCACCACACAATCATGGCTGATATGTTTCGCACGCCATTAGCAGACCCTCTCCCAGTCAGTCATGAATCCCTTTGTTAGATGCAAATTATCGAAGCTACCTTCGATTGGTCAGTTTCTTTAAGAAATTTCACAGACAACCAAATACTGAAAAAAGGATTTCAACTTTATAGCCCGTAGCAAACAAAATAAAACCTCCTAAGTCCGCAAGGTCAGCCTGAGAGTGGAATTTCACTCTTAGAACATAGAAAAGTACAGCACAGAACAGGGCCTTTGCCCAAGATGCTGTGCCGAGGTTAATCCTAATGTAAAACATAGTAACCTAACCTATGCACCCCTCAACTCACTGCTATCCATGTGCATGTCCAGCAGTCGCTTAAATGTCCCCAACAACCACAGCTGGCAACACATTCCATGCATTCACAACCCTCTGCATAAATAACCTACCTCTGACCTCTCCTTTATACTTTCCTCCTAATATCTTCAAACGATGACACTTCATAACAGTCAGTCATGCCCTGGGGTAAAGTCTCTGTCTATTGACTCTCTCTATTCCACCCATTATCTTGTATACCTCGATCAGGTCTCCTCTCTTATATCCTTCTCTCCAGAGAGAAAAGTCCAAGCTTATTCAACCTCTCTTTATAAGGCAAGCCCTCCAGTCCAGGCAACATCCTGGAAAACCTTCTTTGCATCCTCTGCAAAGCCTGTTTTTCTTTCCTATAGTGGGGTGACCAGAACTGGACACAATATTCCAAGTGCGGTCTCACCAGGGACTTGTAGAGCTATAGCAAAATCTCGATGCTCTTAAATTCGATACCCCTGTTAATGAAAGCCAAAACGTCATATGCTTTCTTAACAACCCTATCCACTTTGGTGGCAACGTTGGGGGATCTATGTACTGGCACTCCCTGATCCCTCTGTTTCTCCACACTGCCAAGAATCCTGTCTTCAATCCTATAATCAGCATTCAAGTTCAATCTTCCAAAATGCATCATTTCGCATTTATCCAGGTTGAACTCCATCTACCATTTCTCAGCCCAGCACTGCATCCTGTCTATGTCGTGCTGCAGCCTGCAGTAGCCCTCTATACTATCGACGACACCTCCAAACTTTATGTCATCTGCACATTTACTCACCCACCCCTCAATCTCCTCATCCAAATCATATATAAAAACTACAAAGTGCAGAGTCCCAAGAACAGAGCCCTGCGGTACCCCACTCAACACTGAACTCCAGGCAGAATACTTTCCATCTACAACCACTGTCTGGCTTCAGCCAGCCAATTCGGTATCCAGATCGCCAAATCTCCGTGTATCCCATACTTGCGGGCTTTATGAATGACCCTACCATGGTGAACCTTATCATATGCCTAACTGAAGTCAATATATGCCACATCCACCGCTCGATCTTCATCGATCTGTCTTGTCACCTCCTCGAGGAACTCAATAAGATTTGTGATGCATGACCTGCCCCTCACAAAACCATACTGACTGCCTTTAATCACACTATGTTTTCCCAAATAGTCATAAATCCAAATCCTGAAAATTCTTTCCAAAACTTTGCTGACCACAGTCGAAAGACTGACTGGTCTGTAATTGCTAGGGATTTCCCTATTACCCTTCTTGAAAAGAGGAACAGCATTCGCCTCCTTCCAATCCTCCGGTATGACTCCAGACGATCTTATATAACCAATACTAATGAGCCAGCAGGTTATCAAGCAACGTTATTGCGTCTTGCAGAAAGCAGTAACCATATGTTGCATCCCAGAAACAGCTAATTGCTTTCAATTCCTGTAGGTCAGTTTGTCATTGTCCCTTAAGAATTTATTTTGGAAAAAGACCCTTGATGTAAATTACTCCAATCTGCATTTACTTTGGCTACTTATTCAGAAACCTCACAGTCATTCAAATGCTGAGACAATTACTTCAACTTTATTGCATATAGCAACAAAGCTGAGAGTCCTGAAGTGAGCAAGTTAAGACTCAGAACCTACCTTAGCTACTTATGTTGGATTAAAGTATGATGCTAACCAACACTGTCTGTCTTTGGTGTCTATTGATAGATCCCTGTGCAATGCTGTTCTCCAGAGTTCAGCTATCGATGAATTCTGTTGTTGTCCTATTATACAGAAATCCGTACTTCAGTCTATAGAGACATAGTGTTGATAATCATTCAGATTCTTTCATTCAAATGTTTAATTACTTTATCAGCGTTCTCAAGTCTGCAGCTTGCTTTCGCATCAGAAATAAAGCCCCTGTCCTTAATGCATGTCTTTTTTCATTTGTGGGATGTCGGCATTTCAGTTCAGCCAGCATGTATGAAACAGCTCTAGTTGCCCTTGAGAAGGTGGTGGTCTGCTGCTCCTTTGAACATTTGCATCTCATCTACAGTGGGTTGATCACAATGCTATTGAGGAGGGAATCCCACGATTTTCACACAGCGAACGTGAAGGAATGGGTTGTGAGGGTTGTGAGTGGCTTGGAGGGGAGGTTGAAGATGTTGGCACTCCCAAACATGTGCTGCCCTGGTATTTTTCTCCTTGGAAACGGTCATGGAACGTGATGGAACGTGATGACTGAGGATTTTTGGTGAATGTCTGCAGTGTGTCTTGTAGGTGGTGTGGACTGCTGCGATTTCGAGTTGATGGAGGAAGGAGTGGATGCATGTGCATGTCATACCAAATAAGTGGGCTGCTTTTTACTGGAGAGTGGTGAACGTCTTGACTGGCTTTGGAGCTTCACATATCCAGGCAATTAGAAAGTTTTCTTTCAGACTCCTGATTTTGTTCATTGCAGTAAAGGTGTTCCAAGATCCACAACTGCGGCCTTTGTGGTATGTAAAGGAGAATGACCATCCTTCTTGGAATAAAAACTGAATCACCCTAAGGGGAGTGCCATGCCCTATAATGTTTTAAAAGGACTATGAAAAGTTGTGTCATCCTGTTTTTCAGCAACTTCTAATAGTTAAGTGAAATTAATCCCTGACACACATTTTGCGATACACAAATAACAACTTATTTACCTGACACGAATAGTGAGCACACCATTCCCCTATATCTACTATTCACGAGAAAAACACAAGATTGAAATGGTATGCTGGTTTTATTACTGCCTGAGTTTTTCCAAATATCTGAAATGTATGCCAAGTACAGAAAAAGGTCAACCACACCCTGTAGTCCAGGCCTGGAGAAATGCTTTTTTTCTTTAACTTGAGATTTTCTTAAATACTGAATGACCTTGTATTGTTAATTCATGTGCTGCATGCAACACCACCTGTCTATAACCCCATGGTAATACAACTTGATGAATCTCTGCCTATTTCTCATCCGCCTGCATTTCCTGATCAGGATATCATTTTAAAGATCGCAACATTCGGGAATATACTCAGATGTTTGTCTGTCAACGCTGTTTGATATAATTGCTTCAGTTTTTTCAACTTCGTGTTGTGACTGAGTTAATTGCTTTGCACGAAAACTATCCGCTTTTTCCTTCTCTTATTCTTTTTCTGATTGAGTCACTGGGTCAAGCATGGCCTCTTATAATTCAACTTCAACTTCCTTATCTGTATTCTGTGATTTCTGCTCCTGTTTCATCTGGTGGGTTTGTGACCTTGTTATCACACAGACAGGAGAAATCCCAGTATATACTTCCTGTAATTCTTCAGTTGTCTGATTCTGTGCTGGCTATTCCACCACCGTGGGGAACACTCCTACTTCCTGTGGTGATTCCATTTCCTGTGTTGGTGATGTCATTTCCTGTTCTGTTTCTCAGAGGATAATAAGTGGGATAACAATCGTTGACAGAGTTCCTGTTGGAATGCCACGTTTCCAGGAATCTCGTGAGTGTCTCTGTTTGGCTTATATTGTCCCAGTCGAAGTGGTGTCTTTCCTTATCTGTATGTATAGACACTAGTGATAGTTGGGTATGTTTTTGGTGGCAAGTTGATGTGCATGTATCCTGGAGGCAAGCTTTCCGCTTGTTTGTCCAAAACAGTCTTTCCCAAATGATGTTCATTTTGCTTGTTGACTGTCTCCAGCCTTTCAAGTTCATTAGCTGCTGTTTTAGTGTGTTGGTGGGTTTTTGGGCTGCCATGATGCCAAATGAAGAATCTGGCAGTCATTTCTAAGATGTGTTTAATGAAGGGGAGTGTGCCCAAGATTTCTGGGAGTGTTTTTTCTGCTTCTTTGGTTTAGCTGCTGAGACATTGGGTACACATTATTTTTGAATACGGTGGAAGTGCGGTTTTCTCCTGCTAGTCGCAGTTCCTCTGTGCTGCAGTGTGTGGTGGCTCGTTGGAATAACGTACTAATGCAGCTTCATTTGTGGAAGAAGAGGAAAACGTTTGGGAAAACCACAATAATGTACCATTCCTATATGTCACAGTAGAACAGTCTAAGGGGGATCTTCAAACCATCATCGACAGGAAAACAACATATACGGACCAAATACAGAACGGAAGGAGCAATCATCCCAACATTAACAAGAAGCTGCATTCGAACATTTTCTGAGAAAAAGCACAGGAAATGGCATCACCATAAGAAATGACATCACCAGCCCAAGGAAACCTAAGCACAGAAATAGAATGCGGTCCACAACTCCAGCGCTTCACCGGAGGCTCACTGATGATGTTAACTCGTATGGTGACCTAACGTCTGAAAGCGAACTTTGCCGCTCAGTGAGCAAACTTACATCCAGTAATCTCATGGGGATTGGAGAGTTGTTTATGAAGGGAATACTTAACCAGTTCACGCTACTAAAACAAAAAAGTAACTCACTTCCTGGCAATGGGCAAAACAACCAAATATTTACTACAACGGTTTGAGGCTATACTTCATACATATTAAGGTCATTAGGTCGCAGGAAGTATAAACAACAATGGACAATACTGGTTCTAGAGTTGACTCTGACATACATCAGGAGCATGAACGACCCAATACTGTTCAACTTCTGTTCCTTGCCTTTCCCCATAATGAATGATTCCCTTCGTGAACAGAATCTATCTGCTTCAGCCTTAAATAGAAGCGTGGTCTCTGTCCTGCAGCTTTCTGTGGCAAGGGGTGCCGAGTCACAATCGTTTGTGAGAAGAATTTCCAACTTATCTGAGTCTTAAAATGAATTGCCTTTATTTTGATCCAAAATCATTTGATGCGAGACTCTGCGATGACAGAAAACGCATTCTCAGCATTTACCTCGTCAAGTCCCTTCAGAATTCTACAAATTTCAATGACTTCACCTCTCATAATTATAAACATCTCGGAGTAGGTTCCCACTGGTTTAGTTTTTGCACATTCACCAAATTCTTACACCGGTGTTGAGTATCTGAAATTTTGTGAACTGTCTCGAAAGAACGAACATATTTTCTGAATATAAGGAGGCGGAAGTTGTTCACAGTTATCCGGATGTGGTCCCTCCAGCACTTTGTCGTAAATATTACATATTCCTCTCACAAAACCCTTTCGAAATTTGGGCTAAAATTTAATTAGTTTTCCTGATTATATTTTGGACCTCTCTGTGCATTTCTATTTTTCATGCAGATGTATTCTCAAGCCTTTATGAGCCCCTTTTCTGTTATTTTCGTTTCAATAATTCGGCGTTTTCTTTTTCTCCCTTTCAACATGAAAACCTTCTCTTTTATTTATCATTTGTTATTCATTTGGACATTTTTTGACCACTTACTTAATCCATCATTGCCTCTCTGTAGATGGGCTGTGAATTAGAATTTGCCTTGTCACCTGTTGTTGTGTTGTCCGAAAATTTGGCAAAAGTGCATTCCTTTTCCTTCCTACAAATCATTAATAAAGATTCCAAAACACGTGTAGTACCAGGACTGACCCCTGTTGAACCCGTATCAATAAAGATCGCCATTTCTAAAAATAACTCCTGAACACCATTTGGTATTTCCTGCCAAACACCAAATTCTCAAACTATGCCGATATACCTATCTCTGAGACCTTGGACACCTGTGTCTTCGCCTTTTTAGCATGGTTCCCTGTGAAACACATTCTGGTAGTTTGAACGCTCTGCTTTGACTATTTCTCTTTCTTTCGATTGTGATTTAGGCTTTATCGAAAAGGTCGAAGGAAGTTTGCAGAAATTGATTTATTTTTCTGAAGACACATTAATTTTGCTTGATTAACCTGTGATTTTTCAAGTGGACCGCTATTCTTTAATGAACAGTTGAGTCTGCTGAATTTGTTTTCAACAAGAGATGGTCAGCACATTGGCTCACGGATAACAAGGTTTGGTCACGGTCCCTTTTTTTTTCCAAAAAGTATGACACATTGGCAGTTTTTGAAACCTCTGGTGCTCTTTCCGAATTCTAGAACATAGAACACAGACCTTAGAACAGTACAGCGCAGAACAGGCCCTTCATCCCTCGATGTTGAGCCGACCTGTGAACTATTCTCAGCTCGTCCCCCTCCACTATCCCAAAATCCTCCATGTGCTTATCTTTGATTTTCTGTTTGAAAAATTAAAACCAATGCACATACTACATCTGTAGTTACATCTTTTAGAATTCCAGGGTGTAATTTATGAGGAAAAGCGCAGCAGGTCAGGCAGCATCCAAGGAGCAGGAGAATCGACGTTTCGGGCATGAGCCCTTCTTCAGGAAGAAGGGCTCATGCCCGAAACGTCGATTCTCCTGCTCCTTGGATGCTGCCTGACCTGCTGCGCTTTTCCAGCAACACATTTTCAGCTCTGATTTCCAGCATCTGCAGTCCTTGCTTTCTCCTGTAATTTATTAGGACCAGGAGATTATATGGCCAAATTAATTTCTCTGACACGACTTCTCTCCTGATGTGTTAATTTTCAATTCCTCCTCTATATTCTTAGACATTAGTAGCTTCATTGTGTTTTCTGAAAGAATCACTGAGATTCATTCAAGTACTCGGTGTTCATACCCAGGCTACCAGATGGACTAAATCAATTTTCAGCTTGAATAGAATGTGTTACTGGTTGGGAGGGTGGCATTCTTAGAGTTAATGAAAATTACTGGTATTGTTGAATAGTCACGTGGAGAGCAGTCAATCTCCAGGATGGTAATCAATCGTTTAGAATTCCCTTGTCCATTAATCACGACTGAGTATTCGATTTCAGAAACTGGACAATGGTTAGACTTGATGAGCTATGGTGTGCATTACTGGCATTACAATTAGCAATTGGTCAGAGACGAGCTCAGTCGATAAAGGGATCGATGACAAAAAACTTAGATGCCAATTTCCAAGTCAAGATTATTTCACACAAAGGAAAACCGTCTAAATTCAGAAATGAGGTAAAGTACACGACCATAGAATCCAATGAACAGAGAAGGCAATGGAAGTGAAGTCAACGATGCCAGGTGCAGATTATATTCTCTTTAGGATATTATGCGAAAGTAAAGTTTGTTTTGGTTTCACAGGTGAATGTGAGTAGAATCAGTGATGATTTGAGATAATTGCATCTCTAGAGGTCTGATGCATGTATAAATGCACATTACCTTTCCATATCTTGGCCACACACCAGTCACCGACCTTCAGGCTCTGCTGAGGTAATTCATTCTCAGAAATGGCAAAACCGCCGATTTTGCTGTTGAAAGAGATTTACTATCCACTTCTCGCAGCTGTTAGTCTTCCAGGTGAGCCATTCAATCAGTTTGTATTTAATTGATTTTAATTTTTCCTTGTTAATGCCACATACTGTATGCCTCAGTGCTTCCAGATCAACATCGAGTATCGTGTCAGTGCACTTTTACCTTTTCCCTTTTTTTCTGGAAGCTTTAGTGGTTTAATAATAATAATTCAAATAAATGTCTACGGAAAATATGTTTGTTGATCGTCAGACAGCCCGAGAATCCCATGTAGAATTAAACTGGAACAGCATGTTAAATGTTTGCGTAAATTTTGTAGTTTATAACTCACTCAGAATGAGTTCAAATGCTCTTAATAAGTACCTTCACCTCTGCTTCAATCATGCATTGAAACATTAATGATCATTTGTGTTTCTCTGACAGCGAACATGATGACTATTTTAATTCTTTTCCGAGGAAACTGTGGTCTTTCCAAATGCATCTCATCTTACATGGTGGCCGTGGCAACATCGGATCTATTGGTTATTATCAATAGTATTATAGTGTATCGTATTTTGAGTTATCACTTCCCATTTTCCTTCTTGTCCCACACACCTGTGTGCAAGCTCATTATATACATGATAACCATCGGTCTGGATCTAACTGTTTGGTTCACCGTTTCCTTCACATTTGACAGATTTGTGGTGATCTGCTGTCAGAAGATTAAGACAAAACATTGCACTGAAAAAACTGCAATCACAATATTAATAATCGTCTCCGTTCTGACCTTATTAAAGAACATCCCAGTTTTGTTTGCATATGAGCCAGTGCAAATCATTAATCAAATTGAATGGGGCTGCCAGTCAAGTGTAACTTTCATTGCTTCATCTCCCGGAATGGCGTTTGTCTGGGTCTACAGCACCTGGGTTGCTTGGCTTCCATTTCTCCTAATTTTCTTGTTTAATTCTTTAACCATCCACCGTGTTGTCGTGGCAAATAGAACTCGCATTGGATTCCAGGGTCACAGAACTGAGAGGCAAAGCAATTCAAGAATGGACAAACGGAGGAATACCATAATTTTATTATTCTCGGTATCAGGCAGTTTCATATTGCTTTGGTCGGCACATTCTGTGAGTTTGGTCATGACCAGACTGTCACACGGTAATTACTATCGCGGTGACTTTAACATTCCTGAATACATCGCGACTGAAACAGGAGATATGTTGAAGTTGTTGAGTTGTTTCCTGAACCCATGCATTTATGCAGCAACCCAGAACAAATTCAGAGAAGAGCTAAAAATGGTGGGGAAATCTCTGTGGAAGAAAACAAAACATATTATTTGAAGAAAAGAACAGTGGACATGGCAAATGTATTTTAGCCGACTCTCTTTGTAGCTGACCCTGAATTTCACAATGTTACCAACAGAGAATTATTTTGGTCCCTCGGTCTGTGCAGAAACATGCTTTCAGCAGATATTCCTTCGATGTTTGATTGGACATTTGATCTCGATTTTGCATATTTTTAATATTATTTTTGGATGAACGTTTTGCATTGCATGGAAAAAACTATCCGTATTTTCAAAGGTTAATGTTTATTTAAAAATGCCATTAGAGGTGACATTTGACGTTCAAATAAATACATCCATTGCGGATTCCCAGATCCAATGCTCCAGTTTAAAATCCCGGTTATGTCTGGAAAAAATATTCAATGATATTGCTGCCGCAAACTCTTGAACTGCCCCGAACTATCTGACAAAGTAACTCATTAACACGTTATGTATGGTTAAAGAAACACAAAGAAAATGACCTTCCTTGGTATCCAAGTGATTGTAAAATACTGAACTTTGTTTTTAAACAACTTGAACACACGTAACCCACAACTTCAATAAATTTATCTCACAGTACACACGGGTATGATGACTAAAATATTCAGTGATGAGTGCACTTAGGAACCGTAGATTCGTGGTAATATCAAAAAATATGAGTGATCTTCAACCTCAATGCTTTTTTCTGCATTATTCCTGTACCCCTTCATCCTTATAGCCCTTACAAATACGCATGTCTTCTTCTTGAGCGCATTGATTGATTTGACATCAATTCTATATTGTGCCAGAGAACTGCACAGAGAAACAAACAGGAAAGGTGGAAGAACACAGCATGGCAGGCAGTGTCAGGTGGTGGAGAATTTAACGTTTCGGTGTACTTCACAGTCTCTGTTTGAAAACTCTCTCATCATCTCAGTGCTGAACGCTCTACCCTGTGATCGTAGACTGTGACCCATGGTTCCAGCTCGCAGTGACACTGGGGGAAACCTGAGCAATACTTTTTCTCAATCAAATCCTAATATTTCTAATAGATTCAACGAGGGGAGAGTTGAGTCACTGTCCAAGCCAGTATTTAATGCCCACTTGTTGTTGTCTGACTGAAATTGTCCAGTGCTGTCTTCATATATGTTACCAGAGGAAGGGTATTTAGGTTTGTTCACCTACCTTTCCTCATACAGGTACAATTTCAGTGCACTTTTGCTCTCAGTTAATTAGATGACATAAACATGTAACAGACTCACAGAGTCACACAGCACAGAAGCAGAATGTTCGGTCCAATGAGTTTTTGCCGATCATCATCAGGCAAATGGAAGTCAATCATCAGAAACGATGGAAGACCCAGGGAAGAGTTGTCTACCAGACAACCGTTCGACTACAGGAAATAGAAACAGAATTAGGAAATTCGGCTCATCCACCATTCGCTCATGGCTGATATGCTTCTGCACGCCATTAGCAGATCTTCTCCCAGTCAGTATTTGCTCAATGTGAATTATCGAAGCTGCCTTCGATTTGGCAGTTTCTTTAAGAAATCTCACAGACAATCAAATACTGAAACAACTACTTCAACTTTATAGCACATAGCAAGCAAAATAACACCTCTTTGTGGGCTGCACGGTGGCACAGTGGTTAGCACTGCTGCCTCACAGCGCAGGAGACCCGGGTTCAATTCCCACCTCAGGCGACTGACTGTGTGGAGTTTGCACGTTCTCCCCGTGTCTGCGTGGGTTTCCTCCGGGTGCTCCGGTTTCCTCCCACAGTCCAAAGATGTGCAGGTCAGGTGAATTGGCCATGCTAAATTGCCCGTAGTGTTAGGTAAGGGGTAAATGTAGGGGTATGGGTGGGTTGCGCTTCGGCGGGTCGGTGTGGACTTGTTGGGTCGAAGGGCCTGTTTCCACACTGTAATGTAATCTAATCTAAGTCTGCAAGTTCAGTCTGAGAATGGAATTTCACTCTCACCAAGTTAGTGGAGGAATATAGCTCCGATCTTAAGTAATACTGCCTACCTTTGAAAGTGCCTACTGTTTGATTGTTAAACGGTATTGTTCTGTGAATGTCTGAGACTGAGGCATCCTGAGATTGAATTAGACTAGATTAGATTAGATTACTTACAGTGTAGAAACAGGCCGTTCGGCCCAACATGTCCACACCGACCCACCGAAGCATAACCCACCCAGACCCATTCTTCTACATTTACCCCTGCAACTAACACTATGGCCAATTGACCTAACCTGCACATTTTTGATTGTGGGAGGAAACCGGAGCACCCGGAGGAAACCCACGCAGACACAGGGAGAATGTGCAAACTCCACACAGAGAGTCGCCTGAGGTGGGAATTGAACCCGGGTCTCTGGTGCTGTGAATCAGCAGGGCTAACCACTGTGCTACTGTGCCGCCCCAATTTTTATACACGATTGTGTCCATCAATTTTATGGTGTGAATCTATGGATGGTCTTTTCGACATGTTCATTCACTTTGTTAATGACTTGCGATGGAGCCACCATGTATACAGCTTGCTTTCATATCAGAAGTAGCTCCTCTGTTACATTTTAACTTTGGCATTCAATGTCTCTTTGAAGCGCAGGTTATGCTTCTGTTAATCCCTTTTCATCACGACATTCATTCTCCAGACGATCTTATTGAACAGATAGTCATGGACCAGCGGGTTATCAAGCAATGTCATCTCCTGTGTCACAGAAAACAGCAAACAAAGGTTGCATCTCAGAAACAGCTAATTGCTTTCAATTCCTGTACGACAGTTTGTCAACGTCCCTTAACAAGTTACTTTGGAAAAAAAGTCCCTTCGTATAAATTACCCAAATCTACATTTGATTTGGCTGTTTATTAAGAAGCCTCACAGTCGAACAAAGGCTGAGACAATTACTTCAACTTCATTGGATATTTACATGAAGCTGAGAGTCCTGATGAGAGCAAGTTAAGCCCCAGAAACTACCTTGGCTATTGCCCGATTAATGGTGGATTCAGTCTATGATTCCAACCAAGATTGTCTGTCTTTTTGTGTCCATTGATAGACCCATGTGCAGTGTTGTTCTCCAGAGTTCAGCTATCAAAGAATTCTGTTGTGGCCCCATTGTCCAGAAATCCGTACTTAAGGTCTATAGAGACATATCACTCTTAATCATTTCGATGGTTTCATTCAAATGATTAATTACTTTTTCAACGACCTCAAGTCTGCTCTTTGTTTCCTCATAAGAAGTAAGAGCCCTGTTCCTGAAAGCATGTTTTTATTCATTTGTGGGATGTCAGCATTTCTGTTTGGCCAGCACTTATTGAACAGCTGTAGTTGACCTGGGGAAGGTGGTGGCTTGCTGCTCGTTTGAACATTTGCATCTCATCTACAGTGGGTTGACCACGATGCTGTTAAGGAGGGAATTCCAGGATTTTCACACAGCGAACGTGAAGGAATGGTGAAATATTTCCAAGTCAGCGTTGTGAGTAGCTTGGAGGGGAAGCTGAAGGTGGTGGTACTCCCATATATGTGCTGCCCTTGTCTTTCTACATGAAAATGATCATGGAACGTGATGGCTGAGGAGTTTTGGTGAATTTCCGCAGTTCGTCTTGTCGATAGTATGTACTGCTGTGACTGTGAGCTGGTGGGGGAGGAAGTGGGTGCTTGTGC
This sequence comes from Chiloscyllium plagiosum, assembly GCF_037043375.1. Lineage (NCBI taxonomy): Eukaryota > Metazoa > Chordata > Chondrichthyes > Orectolobiformes > Hemiscylliidae > Chiloscyllium > Chiloscyllium plagiosum. The sequence continues at coordinate 367,986 of NW_028270190.1, read as the reverse complement.
ATCAAATACCAAATGCGTGGGCTGCATTGTCCTGGAGAGTGGCCAACTTCTAAACTGTCTTTACACATCCAGGCAATTGAAGGGTTTTCATTGGACTCCTGATCTTTTTTCCTTGCAGGAAATGTGTTCCAAGATCCACATCTGCTGTCTTTGTGTTATATAGAGGAGAAGAATCACCCTTCTTAGAACAAAAACTGAATCTCCCAATGGACAGCGCGAGGCCCTATAATCTGTTAAAAGGACCATGAAAAGAGGTGTCGTCACGTTTTTCAGCAACTTCCGGTAGTTAAGTGAAAGAAATCCCTGACACTCATTTTACAATACACAAATAATATTTTATATATCTGACTCGAAAATTGAACAAATTAACTAAACTATTATCATCCCAAACCATTCCTGCATAACTACTATTCACGAGAAAAGCACAAGACTGAAATGGTATGCTGTTCTAAGAAATACAATTCCCACACATGCAATAAAGGTATACTGTTTACTCTCTCCAAATTGCAGCCAGGATACGTGTCTATTTACTGATTTCCTAAAGTTTGACAAAAGTCCAAGTATGTGGTCTCTGAATTCTGAGTCAGCATTTTCTCCTTAATTATTTTCAGTGCTCCTCTCACATCATGGTCCAAAGTGAATTCAAATGGACAGAATTTGCTGGGTCTGTTTGTTGCAAAGCGAATGCAAAAGAAGGTACACATGGAATTCCTGTATCCTGATCGTCTGGATAGTCCTGACCATAAACCCTCAACATGCCTTAAAAGCCTGATGCCAGCTTTCTACTGCAATTTTGTGATTACAGATGGTCTGCACTAGATTTGAAATGTTGTGTCTGTAATTTTCCATAATTTGCCGGAATAATTTGGATGTACATTTCACTCTTGATCTGATTATTTCCTTGTGGGTAGTTTGTATCGAGTGAAAAGCTTGTCTACCACGTCTGCAGTCCTTTTAGCTGTGATATGATGGAATGGAAAGGCCGTTGGAAATCTAGAAGACACGTGCATTGTTGTCAACAAAAGCTGATTCTTATTTTTTTTTATCATCTGTAGGTATCCTACACAATCGACGTTTTCTCAAATGCACGAATGAGTATTAAAGTTGTTTGTTTTATTACTGCCTGAGATGTATGGCATGTCGAGAAAAAGGCCAACCCCATCATATGCAGTCCAGGCCATGAAAAATACTTTATAAGTTTTAGCTTGAAGTTTCCTTAAAATTGAATGACCTTGCATTAGCAATTCATGTGCTCCATGCAACACCGCCTTTCCATGATCCCATGCTCATACAACTTGATGAACCTCTGCCTATTTCTCATCTGCCCGATATATGATGGCCTCTACTTCCTTATCAAGATATTGTTTTTAAGATTGCAACATTCTGGAATATACTCAGATTTGTATTTGTCTGTGTACACTATCTGATACATTTGCTTCAGTTATCCAACTTCCTGTTGTGACTAACTTAATTGATTTGCACGAAAAATATCCGCTTTATCTTCCACTGATCCCATTTCTGATTGAATCACTCGATCAAACATGGCCTCTGATAATTTTCCTTCAACTTCCTTATCTGTGTTCTGTAATTTCCGCTCCCGTTTCACCTGGTGGGTTTGTGACCTTGTTATCACAGAGACAAAAGAACTTGATGTTGGAGGTCGAACTTTGCTTTATGAGCCAATTCATAATGATCAGCCATTTCAGCTGCGATTCTTGCCATTTCAACCGTCTGCTCTTTCACATGAGCTCTGACTACCTCAGAAACTGAATTTTTGGACTCCTCCAAAATTATCGTTTCTCGAAGAGGTCCATGTGTTTGATCCAGTTTTTTTGTCCTTATCCACCGGTCAAATTTTGGTTCTTTGCTCCTTTCAAGCTCAACTTATTTATGATCAAGGTCTCACCTTACATTACAGAAATGTTGGATCGTTATTGTGTTGCAGGATCTGGCATTTTCAGTCTGCACAGTGTAGTTTTGGTGTACACGTTGATCAGGACCATGTCCACTGCTCACCTGCAATGTCACCGATCCATGGAACAGCACGTTCTTTTTCACTGGTGCAGACAGAGATATGGACATCCCAGATCTGCCAATTTTCAAATAAAGGAATGAAAAATCACTGGTCGATTATTCCAGTTTCAGGCTATCTGACTTCTAAACGTTGTCGATGCATCGATGTCTGAAACTGAACATTGAACCCCTAAAAGTGTAGACTGCTCAAACTGTAGAGCAGAAAACCACCATACAGACTCAGTTTGGCCAAAGATCTGACTGACGATATAATGATTCTCGACGGAAAATAAGAGAAGTTGATTTGTTCCATGCTTGTGATGCCATTTCTTGTGTTGGGGATATCATTTCCTCTTCTTTTTCTCAGAGGATGATATTTGGATAGAAATCGATGTTTTTGTTGATAGAGTTCGTGTTGGAATGCCATGCTTCTAGGAATCTCGTGAGTGTCTCAGTTTGACTTGTCCAAGGATTGATATGTTGTCAGAGTCGATGTAGTGACATTCCTCATCGGTATGTAAGGATACTAGTGATAGTGAGTCATGTCTTTTCGTGGCAAGTTGATGTTCATGTATCCTGGAGGCTAGTGTTCTGCCTGTTTGTCCAAAGTAGAATTTTGAAAATGACGTACGTCTTGCTTGTTGTCTGCACCACGTGTTTCAAGTCCATTTTAGTGTGTTGGGGGTGGTGGGGGGTTTGTGGGCTACCATAATACCAAGAGGTTTGAGTAGTCTGGCAGTCATTCCTAAGATGTTTATGATGAAAGGGATAGTGGTTAAGGTTTCTGGGAGGGTTTTGTCTGCTGCTCTGTTTTTACTGAGAAATTGACGGTCAGTGTTCATTGGCTAACCACTTTTTTATATGCGCTGTATATGTGGTTTTCGTTTAATCTTCGTAGACCTTTTGTGCTGCAGTGTGTGGCGGTTCGTTAAAATAATGTTCCAATGCAGCTTCATTTGTGGGAGAAGAAGAAATAGTGGAGGAAAACCACAATAATGTGCCATTCCTTGATGTCACAGTTCAATGAACAGTCAATGGAGAGCATCAAACCAAGGTCTACAGGAAAACAACACACATGGAACAAATACAGAACTGCAGGAGCAATCATCCCAACATCCACGCGAAGCTGCATTAGAACATTTTCTGAGAAAAAGCATAGGAAATGGCATCACCACAAGAAATGACATCACCTGCCCACGGAGACCCACGCACATAAGTAGAATGCGGTCCATAATGCCAGTGCTTCACTCGAGGCTCACTGATGATGTTACCTCGTATGGTGATGAAACGTTTAAAAACCAACAAAGCGAGCAAAGTTACATCCAGTAATCTCATAGTGATTGCGGACAGGATCATGAAGGCAATAGTTGACCAGTTCATGCTGCAAAAACAACAAAATAATTCTCTGTCTGGCAATCGACACAGCAACCAAATATTTTCTACAACGGTTTGAGCTGATACTTCGTACATACTAAGTCCATAGGTTTGCAGGAAATATAAACTAGAATAGACGATGCTGTTTCTAAAGCCGACTCCGACATGCAACAGGAACATGATCGACCCAATGTAGTTCCATTCCTGCGTTTCCTAATAATGAATGATTCCCTTCGTGATCAGAAAATATCTATCTCAGCCTGAAATAGAGCAATGGGTTCTGACCCACAGCTGTCTGTGGCAAGGGGTCCCGAGCCATAATCCTTTGGGTGGCACGGTGGCACAGTGGTTGGCACTGCTGCCTCACAGCGCCAGAGACCCGGGTTCGATTCCTGCCTCAGGCGACTCACTGTGTGGAGTTTGCACATTCTCCCCGTGTGTGCGTGGGTTTCCTCCGGGTGCTCCGGTTTCCTCCCACAGTCCAAAGATGTGCAGGTCAGGTGAATCGGTTATGTGAAATTGCCCGTAATGTTAGACGGGTCGGTGTGGACTTGTTGGGCCGAAGGGCCTGTTCCCACGATGTAAGTAATCTAATCTAAGATGAACTTGCATCTTCCCTGAGTCTCAAATTGAATTGCCTTCCTTCTGATCCAGTATCATTTGATTCGAGACTCTCCGATGAAGGGAAACCTGTTCTCAGCATTTAGTTAGTCAAGTCCCTTCAGAATTCGACATATTTCGGTGACTTCACTTCTCACAATTCTAAATATCTAGGAGTAGATTCCGAACTAGTTTAGCTTTTACACTTACGGAAAATTCACACTCTGGGTTCGACTGTTTGAAATTTCGTGAACTGGCTTGAAAGAAGTCATATATTTTCTTAAATAAGGAGACGGAAACTGTTCAGAGTACTCCGGATGTGATCTCACCAACACTTTGCAATAACTATTACGCATTCTTTTAATCCAAACCCTTTGAAATTTGGGCAAAAAATCAATTAGTTTTCCTGATTACCCCTTGGACCTCCCTATGCGTTTCTCTGTTTCATGCAGAAGTACTCTCAAGCATTTATGTGCTGCAGCCTTTTTCCGTTATTTTCATTGAAATAATGTTGCGTTATCTTCCTCTCCCTTTCAACATGAACAACCTCTCATTGAATTCGCATTTTATGACGTTGGGCATTTTCTTTGCCCACTTACTTAATCGATCAGCACCTCTCCGTCGATTGGTTGTACACCTTTTCGGATTTACCTTGTCATCTGTGGTTGTGTTGTCTGAAAATTTGGCAAAAAGGTGCATTTCCTTCCTTTCTGCAAATCATTAATAAAGGTCATAAAACATTTGTGGAACCAGGACTGACCCTTGTTGAACTCCCAACGATTCAGATCGTCATTTGTAAACGTAACTCCTGAACAGTATTTGCTATTTCCTGCCAAATGCTAAATTCTGAAACTATGCTGACGTGCAACCTCTAATACCATGGACTCTCGTGTCTTATTTTTTTGCACGGTTCTTTGTGAAACGCCTTCTTGTAGTTTGATCACTCTGCTTTGACTGCTTCTCTTTCTTTCGATTATGGTTCAGATCTACTCGAAAAGGTCGAAGGAATTTCTCAGAAACTGTTTTCCTATTTTGGAGCCATTCCGATTCTGCTAGATTAATCTGTGATTTTCCAAGTGGACTGCTATTCGTTACTGAACAGTTGAGTCTGCGACTTTTTAAATTTCAACCAGAGCTGTTCAGCTGATCGGTTCATAGTTAAAGAAAAATTGACCAGGTTCCCTTTTTGTTAACAAAAGTATTACACGTTGGCCGTTTTAGAATCCTCTGCTACTCTTCCCAAATTCATTGTGTTTTTTGGAAAATTAAAACCAATTCATCTACTGCATCTGTAGCTACATCTTTTCTGATCCCAGCGTGCAATTGATAAGGACCAGAAGATATATAGCTCAATAAATTCCTCTGACACAATTTCTCTCGTGATGTGTTAATGCTCAATTCCTCTTCTCTATTCTTAAACATTAGTATCTTCTTTGAAAATAGTACAAGCTGCTTTGTGTTTTGTAAGAGAAACAATGAGATTCATTCAGTGCTCGGTGTTCATACCAAGGCTCGTACATGAACTATTTGATTTCCAAATGGAATAGAATATGTTACTGGCTCGGCTGGTGGCACTCTTAAAGGTAAGGAGGAAAATTACTGGTTTTATTGAATAGGATGTGTAAATGAGTGAACCTCCAAGAGAGTAATCAATTGTTCAGAATTCACTTCTCCATTAATCGCGACTGAGTATCCGATTTCAGAAACTAGGGAATGGTTAGGCTGTGATGAGCCGTCACATGCATTAAGGATGGAACAATTGGCAATGGGTCAGATAAGGGTATAATCGATAAAGGGATTAATGACAGAAACTAAGATACCAATTCACGAGGCAGGATTATGTCATTCAAATGAAAACTGTCTAAATTCAGACATGAGGTAATCCACATGACATCAGAATCCAATGAATGGAGAAAGGCAAGGAAGTGGAGTTAACAGTGCCAGGTTCAGTTCATATTTTATTTGAGACATTGTGCAAAAGAAAACTTTGTTTTCATTGCCAAGGTGATTGTGAGTAATGTCAGTGATGATTTGAGGTAATTAACTCTCTTGAGGTCTGATGCATGTATAAATACACATTGCCTTTCCATACCTTGGCCACACACCAGCCTCTGCAGAAGACATTCATTCTCAGAAATGACGAAACCACCGATTTTGCTGTTGAAAGAGATTTACTATCCACTTCTCGCAGCTGTTAGTCTTCCAGGTAAGCCATTCAACCTGTTTGTATTTAATTAAGACCATAAGACCATAAGACATAGGAGTGGAAGTAAGGCCATTCGGCCCATCGAGTCCACTCCGCCATTCAATCATGGTTGATGCGCATTTCAGCTCCACTTACCAGCGTTCTCCCCGTAGCCCTTAATTCCTCGAGACAACAAGAATCTATCAATCCCGGCCTTGAAGACATTTAGCGTCCCGGCTTCCACTGCACTCCGTGGCAATGAATTCCACAGGCCCACCACTCTCTGGCTGAAGAAATGTCTCCGCATTTCTGTTCTGAAATGACCCCCTCTAATTCTAAGGCTGTGTCCACGGGTCCTAGTCTCCTCGTTTAACTGAAACAATTTCCTAGCATCCACCTTTTCCAAGCCATGTATTATTTTGTACGTCTCTATTAAGTCTCCCCTTAATCTTCTAAACTCCAACGAATACAATCCCAGTATCCTCAGCCGTTCCTCATATGTTAGACCTGTCATTCCAGGGATCATCCGTGTGAATCTCCGCTGGACACGTTCCAATGCCAGTCTGTCCTTCCTGAGGTGTGGGGACCAAAACTGGACACAGTACTCCAAATGGGGCCTAACCAGAGCTTTATAAAGTCTTAGTAGTACATCTCTGCTTTTATATTCCAACCCTCTTGAGATAAGAGACAACATTGCATTCGCTTTCTTAATCACGGACTCAACCTGCATGTTTACCTTTAGAGAATCCTCGACTAGCACGCCCAGATCCCTTTGTGCTTTGGCTTTATTAATTTTCTCACCATTTAGAAAGTAGTCTATGCTTTTATTCTTTTTGCCAAAGTGCAAGACCTCGCACTTGCTCACGTTAAATTCCATCAGCCATTTCCTGGACCACTCTCCCAAACTGTCGAGATCCTTCTGTAGCCTCCCCACTTCCTCAGTACTACCTGCCTCTCTACCTAACTTCGTATCATCGGCAAACTTCACTAGAATGCCCCCGGTTCCCTCATCCAAATCATTAATATATAATGCGAACAGCTGTGGCCCCAGCACCGAACCCTGCGGGACACCGCTCGTCACCGGCTGCCATTCTGAAAAAGAACCTTTTATCCCAACTCTCTGCCTTCTGTTAGACAGCCAATCCTCAATCCATCCCAGCAGCTCACCTCGAACACCATGGGCCCTCACCTTGCTCAGCAGCCTCCCGTGTGGCACCTTATCAAAGGCCTTTTGAAAGTCTAGATAGACCACATCCACTGGGTTTCCCTGGTCTAACCTACTTGTTACCTCTTCAAAAAATTCCAACAGGTTTGTCAGGCATGACCTCCCTTTACTAAATCCATGTTGACTTGTTCTAATCAGACTCTGCTCTTCCAAGAATTTAGAAACCTCATCCTTAATGATGGATTCTAGAATTTTACCAACAACCGAGGTTAAGCTGATTGGCCTATAATTTTCCATCTTTTGCCTTGATCCTTTCTTGAACAAGGGGGTTACAACAGCCATCTTCCAATCATCCGGGACCTTTTCTGACTCCAGTGACTCTTGAAAGATCTCAACCAATGCCTCTGCTATTTCCTCAGCCACCTCTCTCAGAACTCTAGGGTGTATCCCATCGGGGCCAGGAGATTTATCAATTTTAAGACTTTTTAACTTTTCTAGCACTATCTCTTTCGTAATGGCAACCATACTCAACTCAGCCCCGTGACGCCCTTTAATTTTTGGGATATTACTTATGCCTTCCACTGTGAAGACTGACGCAAAGTACTTGTTAAGTTCTCCTGCTATTTCCTTATCTCCCATCACTAGGCTTCCTGCATCAGTTTGAAGTGGCTCAATGTCTACTTTTGCCTGTCGTTTGTTTCTTATGTATTGAAAGAAACTTTTACTATTATTTCTAATATTACTGGCTAGCCTACCTTCATATTTGATCCTCTCCTTTCTTATTACACTCTTTGTTATCCTCTGTTTGCTTTTGTATCCTTCCCAATCTTCTGATTTCCCACTGTTCTTAGCCACTTTATAGGATCTCTCTTTTTCTTTAATACATTTCCTGACTTCCTTTGTCAGCCAAGGTTGTCTAATCCCTCCCCGGTTAATCTTTCTTTTCTTGGGAATGAACCTCTGTACAGTGTCCTCAATTATACCTACAAACTCCTGCCATTTTTGCTCTACTGTCTTCCCGGTTAGCCTCTGCTTCCAGTCTATTTTAGTCAGTTCCTCTCTCATGCCCTCATAATTACCTTTATTCAACTGTAACACCATTACATCCGATTTTGCCTTCTCCCTTTCAAACTCCAGACTGAACTCTATCATATTATGGTCGCTACTTCCTAAGGGTTCCCTTACTTTAAGATCTTTTATAGAGTCTGGTTCATTGCAAAGCACTAGGTCCAGAATAGCCTGCTATCTTGTGGGCTCCATGACAAGCTGTTCCAAAAAGCCATCCTGTAAGCATTCCATGAATTCCCTTTCTTTCGATCCACTCACAACATTATTTACCCAGTCCACCTGCATATTGAAGTCTCCCATGATCAATGTAACCTTGCCTTTCTGACATGCCTTCTCTATTTCCCGGTACATGTTGCGTCCCTGGTCCTGACCACTGTTAGGAGGTCTATACACAACTCCAATTATGTTTTTTTTGCCTTTGTGGTTCCTCAATTCCACCCACACAGACTCCACATCATCCGACGCTATGTCATTCAATACCATAGATTTAATTTTGTTCTTAACTAACAAGGCAACCCCACCCCCTCTGCCCACCTCTCTGTCTTTTCGATAAGTTGAAAAACCATGGAGGTTTAACTGCCAGTCCTGACCCCCCTGTAACCAAGTCTCTGTGATGCCTACTACATCATAATCATTCACTATTATCTGTGCCATTAGTTCATCGGCTTTGTTATGTATGCTACGAGCATTCAGGTAAAGTGCCTTAATGCTAACTTCCTTATCATTAGAGATGTTGGAAGTTATATGTCCTAAGTTATCCTTGCTTTTTACTGCATTCTCAGTCTGCCTCAATTTTAAATCCGCCTGGAAACATGCTATCCTGCTGCTTACCTTGCCATTTACCTCCATACTCCCTGTCGCTTTCACTTTCCCTTCCCCCCAACTCAGAAGTTTAAAGTCCTACTGACCACCCTATTTATCCTCTTCGCTAGAACATTCGTACCTGATCGGTTCAGGTGGAGACCGTCCCAACGGTACAGATCCCCCCTGTTCCAAAACTGATGCCAATGCCCCATGAAGTGGAATCCCTCTTTCCCACACCAATCCCTTAGCCACGTGTTTACTCCCCTAATTTTCTTCTCCCTATGCCAATTGGCACATGGCTCGGGCAGTAATCCGGAGATAATGACCCTTGAGGACCTGTGCTTCAATTTCCTGCCTAGTGCTTCATAATGCCCAAACAGGTCCTCCACCCTAGTCTTGCCTATGTTGTTGTTACCAACGTGGACCACAACAGCTGGATCCTCCCCCTCCCGCTCCAATATCCTTTCAAGACGGTCGGAGATGTCTCGCACCCTGGCACCGGGCAGGCAACACACCATGCGAGACTCCCGATCCGGCTTGCAAAGGATACTATCTGTCCCCCTAATTATAGAATCCCCTATAACCACTACTTGTCTATAAGCTCCCCCCTCTTGAATGGCCTTCTGCACCATGGTGCCTTGGTCAGTTGGCTCATCCTGTCCAGAGCCCTTTTCCTCATCCGAACAGGGAGCAAGAATCTCGTACCTGTTGGACAAGGTCAAGGGCTGAGGCTCCTCCACTCCTGAACTCCGGTTCCCCTGCCTGCCTCACTTACACTCACACTCTTTTGTGCCTGATCACTAGCTGAATGTGAATTACTTAATCTCCCAGGTGTGACTGCCTCCTGAAACAAAGCATCCAGGTAACTCTCCCCCTCCCGGATGTGCCGCAGTGTTTGAAGCTCAGATTCCAGATCATCAACTCTGATCCGGAGTTCTTCCAGCAACCAACACTTGCTGCAGATGTGGTCACTGCCGTTCACAATGGGATCAGCCAGCTCCCACATCATACAGCAACAACACATCACCTGCCCAGCCATCTCTGCTTAGTTAGTTAATTAGTTACTTTGTACAAGTATGAATTAGAATACCTTCTGATACCTCTCTGCTATAGTTTTTTTTTTACCCTAAATAAGGACTTGATGTATACACACACAAAAAAACCAAAGTAAATTTTTAACTAGTCCCTGGTAAAGAAATAAAAATCCTTACCTTAAAAGAAAAAGCAGAGTAGTTAAGAAGGTTAGAGGAGGAGGGTGGGTGGGAGATACTACAGGTGTAGAATCTCGGGTTTAGCCGCCTTCCTGACTTATATACTCACTTTTCCTTCCCGGCTGCCCCTCTGCTTGATTTTAGGTTTTTCCTTGTTAATGCTACTTACTGAATGTCTCAGTGTTACCAGAACAATATCGAGAATCATGTCAGGACACGTTTTCCTATTCCCTTTGTCTGGAAGCAGTACTAGTTTAACAAAAACAATTCAACATAAGAGTCGTCTGAAAATATATTTGCTGATCTTTAGAGAGTCTAACAATACCACATTGATTGATGACTGGATCAGTGTATTAAATGTTTGGGTAAATTTTGGATTTTGTAAATCACTCAGAATGTGTTCAAAAGTTCCTTCACCTCTGTTTCAATCATGCATTGCAACATTAATGAACATTTCTGTTTCTCTGACAGCGAACATGATGACTATTTTAATTCTCTTCCGAGGAAACTGTGGTCTTTCCAAATGCATCTCATCTTACATGATGGCCATGGCAACATCGGATCTATTGGTTATTATCAATAATATTATAGTGTATCGTATTTTGAATTATCACTTCCCATTTTCCTTCTTGTCCCACACACCTGTGTGCAAGCTCATTGTATACATGATAACCATCGGTCTGGATCTAACTGTTTGGTTCACCGTTTCCTTCACATTTGACAGAATTGTGGTGATCTGCTGTCAGAAGTTTAAGACCAAACATTGCACTGAAAAAACTGCAATCACAATATTAATAATCGTCTCCGTTCTGATCTTATTAAAGAACATCCCGCTTTTGTTTGCATATGAACCAGAGCAAATTATAAATCAAATTGAATGGGGCTGCCAGTCAAGTGTAACTTTCATTGCTTCATCTCCCGGAATGGCGTTTGTCTGGTTCTACAGCACCTGGGTTGCTTGGCTTCCATTTCTCCTAATTTTCTTGTTTAATTCTTTAACCATCCACCGTGTTGTCGTGGCGACTAGAACTCTTGCTGGACTCCAGGGCCACAGAACTGAGAGGCAAAGCAATTCAAGAATGGACAAACGGAGGAATACCATAATTTTGTTATTCTCGGTATCAGGCAGTTTCATATTGCTTTGGTTGACACATTCTGTGAGTTTGGTTTTAACCAGATTGTCACACCCTAACTATTACCGAGGTGACTTTAGCAATCCTGAATACATCGCGACTGAAACAGGAAATATGTTGAAGTTGTTGAGTTGTTTCCTGAACCCATGCATTTATGCAGCAACCCAGAACAAATTCAGAGAAGAGCTAAAGCACGTGGGGAAATCTCTATGGAAGAAAATAAATCATATCATGTGGAAAAGCCGTGGACAAGACAATATATTTTAGCCGAATCTCTTTGTAGCTGAAACTGAATATCACGTCATTTTCCTTCGTCCCTTGGGATGGAGCAGACCTTCTGGAGTTAGCCTTGAACCACTTTGTTGTGTGTAAATCATCGAAGCTGCCTTCGATTCAAAACTTCTTTTGTGCAAAAAACATGCTTTACGCAGATATTCCTTCGATGTTTGATCGGACCTTTAATGTCGATTTTACATACTGCTTTTCAAAAACAAAAAACAAAGAAAATTTACAGCCCAGGAAAAGGCCCTTCAGCCCTCCAAGCCTGAGCCGATCCAAATGTACTGTCTAAACCTGTTGGTCAATTCCTAAGCATCTGTATCCCTCTGCTCCCCACCTACTCATGCATCTGTCCAGACACATCTTAAATGAATCTACCGTGCCTGCCTCTACCACCTCTGCTGGCAACACGTTCCAAACGCCCACCACCCTCTGTGTGAAGTACTTACTGCGTGTATCCCCCTTAAACTTTCCACCTCTCACCTTGAAAGTGTGACCTCTCGTTATTGAATCCCTCACCTTGGGAAAAATTCTTGCCTCTATCCACCCTGTCTATACCCTTCATGATTTTGTAAACCTCAATCAGGTCTCCCCTCAATCTCCTTTTTATTAATGAAAATAAACCTAACCTACTCAACCTCTCTTCATAGCTAGCAACATCCCAGGCAACATCCTCATGAACCTTCTCTGCACCCTCTCCAAAGCGTCCAAATCCTTTTGGTAATGTGGCGACCAGAACTGTACACCGTATTCTAAATGCAGCCGAACCAAACTCTGTAAAATTTTAACATGGCTTGCCAGCTCTTATACTCAATACCCCGTCCGATGAAGGCAAGCATACCATATGCCTTCTTGACCACTCTATCCACCTGTGCAGCCACCTTCAGGGTACAATGGACCTGCACTCCCAGATCTCTCTGCTCATCAACTTTTCCCAAGGGTCTTCCATTCCTTGTATAATTTTCATTTTTTTTAGTTGCAAGTATTGCATTTGCATGCATATACTATCTGTAATCTCAAAGATCAACGTTTTTTTTAAAGGCCTTAGAGGCGACATTTGATGTGTTAATAAATTAATCCATTGCAGATACTCAGATCCAATGCTCCAGTTTAAAATGCCGGTCAAGTTTATGTACGTCTTGAAAATAATTAATGGCATTGCTGCCTCAAACTTGTGTACTGCACATTTTATGTGAATACGACATGAAAGGAAATCGACTGTCTGACAAAATAACTCATTGAAACGGTGTATACGGCTAAAAAAAACAACAAACAAAATGCTCTTCCTTGGTAGCCTGGTAATTGCATAATAATGAGATTAAAACAATATTAAATAGACGCAGCCTACAATTTCTAAAAGTTATCTCACAGTACACATGGCATATGATTAAAGCATTCAGTGATGAGTGCACTGAGGAACCGTAGATTCATGGAAATATCGAAAATACGAGTGATCTTTCACCTCAGTGCTTTTTTCCCGCATTCTTCCGATGCCGTTTCATCCCGATGTCCCTCAGAAATACCCATGACTACTTCTTGAACGCATTGAGTCTCTTGATATAACACTTAATGCCCACTCCTTGATGTCTGACAGAAATTATTCAGTGCTGCCTTCTTTATATGTGACCAGAGGAAGGGTATTTAGGTTTCCTTCTTGCAGGTATAATTTTCAATACACTTATGGTTTCAGTTAACTGGATGAGCTAAATGTGTAAGATAGTAACAGAGTCACACAGTGCGGAAGCAGAATCTTCTGTCCAACCAGTCTTTGCTGATTATGATCGGGCAAATGGAAGTCATTGATCAGAAGTGTTGGAGACGCAGGGAAGAGTTCTCTGCCAGACAACCGTTATACCACAAGACAGAATTAAGAAATTCAGCTCTAGGAGCTGCCGTCAGGGATGTCCCCTCTCGCCATTGTTATTCACGCTAATAATTGAACCACTAGCAGAAGCTATACGAGCTGATCCTAATATAATGGCCCCAAGGATTGGTACAGGTAAACATAAAATTACCCTTTATGCAGATGATGTTCTTCTATTCCTCAGTAACCCTCTGATGTCCATACCTCGCCTAATCCAAATTATTAATACATTTAGTGCATTTTCAGGCTATAAAATTAATTTTTCAAAATCGGAGGCTATGCCAATGGGTGGCCTTGCTATGATACCCCGCTTAGCGGACGGATCCCTTTTTCCCTTTCGCTGGTCCCTGGAGGGCTTCTTATATTTAGGCATTTTTATTACTCCAGTATTTGGTCAGTTGTATAAGGCTAATTTTGTGTATTTATTGGAAAGGATAAGGCAGGACCTCCAGTGATGGGGAGACCTTCCAATTTCCTGGTTGGGTAGAATAGCACTAATCAAAATGAATGTCCTGCCCCGTCTCCTATATCCTATGAGAATGCTTCCGGTGATGCTGCCGTGGACGGCTTTATGTAAATTATATGGCTGGCTGGGTTCCTTTATCTGGAATCATAGGCGGCCCCTCATTAAGCTGAAGAAGCTACAGCTTCCACAGGCAAGGGGTGGTTTGGGCTTCCCAGACTTTAGGAAATATCAGTTAAGTTCCCTATTAAGTTACATAGCTGATTGGGTCTTGTCTGATCCACAATCAATCTGGTTGGACATCGAGGCCTCTCAAGTAAAATACCCACTTATTAACCTTTTATTCTCAGACAAGAGGAAAATCATTACAGATTACTGTAAAAACCCTACAATACTAAATACAATTAAGGCTTGGAATATAATGCGGCAAAATGAGGGCAATTCACATAAAACATCCCCCTATGCACCGATAGTGGGAGCATCGGGATTCCAACCGGGGTTAACAGATGCCACTTTTAAACTCTGGAGATCCAGGGGTATCTCATGTCTCGGGGATTTATTTAAAGATGGGGTCCTGATGTCTTTCGAACAGCTGCGTCAGAAATTCGGATTACCCAATGGAGACCTCTTTCGATACTTCCAAATTCGAGACTATATACAGAAGACGACTACGTTATTAGATCGTCTTTATAAATCCGATAGAGAATGTAGTGTCCTACGACCAGTGGGGGTATCTTCCGTCAGTACTATTTATCATTTACTACATGATGAAGTATCGGGAGATATGGATAATCTGCTTAAAACATGGGATCAGGATCTGGGACTAGAAATCTCTATAGAAACATGGAATGATATTTGGGAAAATGCTAGAAGAATTACTATTTGTAACAGAACCCAGGCTATCCAGCTGAAGATACTTCATAGGGCCCATATAGCATCGGTTCGATTGGCAAAATTTAAGGCAGGAGCATCTCCAATGTGTCCTAAATACAAAATAGAGGTGGGCACTCTTGTACATTGCTTATGGACCTGTCATAAGATCCGTAGATATTGGACTAAAGTAGCAAGTACCCTGACAGAAATTTTAGGAACGGAAATTAAAGTGGACCCTGTATCTCTCCTCTTTGGCTTTTCGAACTTTCCCTCCCTGGACATGTACGGGAAGAGACTATTTTCTATTCTTTCTTTCTGTGCAAGGAAAAATATTTTGGTGAACTGGGCGGCTGAGGGCCCCCCTGGATTTTCAAATTGGCACAGACTAATTATGGAATGTATTCCCCTTGACTTCCTTTCAAATATGGTGCACTGAAAGACCGAATTATTTTATAAAATATGGCAGCCCTTTTTGAATTACATAAATACAGATATTTCGGCTATCCTAACAAGGGCTTTTATTTAATTGAGATTACAAACCTGGCTGGTCCGCGGCCCCTCGGGGGAGGAATCCCACACGAATACGGGTTTTATTATATCTGATGCTAACACATCCCGAGCATGTAAGAGACTTAAATATACACTCTGGTTAGTTGTAGGTTAGATTAGTAGATAGTTGAGGTTTTTTTTTCTTTTTTCGATTTTTTTTGTTGTTTTGTTTTTTTTTTGTTTTTTTTTGTTAAATTTTGGCTATTGTATATTTGAGCTAATTGTATATCAATATTTATATCTGAGAGTTTTGTTTATTTTTGTAAACTTGTAAAAATGTTAAATTTCTAATAAATATATCTATAAAAAAAAAAGAAATTCGGCTCATCCACCACACAATCAGTGGTGTTCCGCAAGGATCTGTTTTGGGACCATTGCTGTTTGTCATTTTTATAAATGACCTGGAAGAGGGGTTAGAAGGTTGGGTGAGCAAGTTTGCGGATGACACGAAAGTCGGAGGAGTTGTTGACAGTGAGGAAGCATGTGGCAGGTTACAGCAGGATATAGAGAAGCTGCAGAGCTGGGCAGAAAGGTGGCAGATGGAATTCAATGTAGCTAAGTGCGAGGTGATTCACTTTGGGAAGAATAACAAAAAGATGGGGTACTGGGCTAATGGTCGGATACTTGGTAGTGTGGATGAGCAGAGGGATCTTGGTGTCCATGTACACAGATCTCTGAAAGTTGCCACCCAGGTAAATAGTGCGGTGAGGAAGGCATATGGCGTACTGGCTTTTATTGGTAGAGGAATTGAGTTCCGGAGTCCTGAGGTCATGATGCAGTTGTATAAGACTCTGGTACGGCCGCATCTGGAATATTGTGTGCAGTTTTGGTCGCCATACTATAGGAAGGATGTGGAGGCATTGGAACGGGTGCAGAGGAGGTTTACCAGGATGTTGCCTGGTATGGAAGGAAAATCGTATGAGGAAAGACTGAGGCACTTGGGGCTGTTTTCACTAGAGAAAAGAAGGTTTAGGGGTGACTTGATTGAGGTGTACAAGATGATTAGGGGGTTAGATAGGGTCGACAGTATGAACCTTTTCCCGCGTATTGAGTCGGGTATTACAAGGGGGCATAGCTTTAAATTAAGGGGGAGTAGATATAGGACTGATGTTAGGGGTAGGTTCTTCACTCAGCGAGTCGTTAGTTCATGGAATGCCCTGCCAGTAACAGTGGTGGACTCTCCCTCTTTATGGGCATTTAAGAGGGCATTGGATAGGTATATGGAGGATAGTGGGTTAGTGTAGTTTAGGTGGGCTTGGATCGGCGCAACATCGAGGGCCCAAGGGCCTGTACTGCGCTGTATTCTTCTATGTTCTATGTTCTATGTAGATGCAAATTATCGAAGCTTCCTTCGATTCGACAGTTTCTTTAAGAAATTTCACAGGCAACCAAATACTGAAACAAATATTTCAACTTTATAGCCCGTAGCAAACAAAATAAAACCTCCTAAGTCTGCAAGCTCAGCCTGAGAGTGGAATTTCACTCTTAGAACATAGAAAAGTACAGCACAGAACAGTGCCTTTGCGGAAGGTGTTGTGTCGAGGTTAATCCTAATGTAAAATATACTAACCTAACCTATGCACCCCTCAACTCACGGCTATCCATTTGCATGTCCAGCAGTCGCTTAAATGTCCCCAACAACCACAGCTGGCAACACATTCCATGCATTCACATCTCTCTGCATAAATAACCTACCTCTGACCTCTCCTTTATACCTTCCTCCTAATATCTTCAAACTATGACTCCTCATAACAGTCAGTCCTGCCCTGGGAAAAGTCTCTGGCTATTGACTCTATCTATTCCACCCATTATCTTGTATGCCTCGATCAGGTCTCCTCCCTTCCATTCTTCTCTACAGAGAGAAAAGTCCGAGCTTATTCAACTTTTCTGTATACGAAAAGCCCTCCAGTCCAGGCAGCATCCTGGTAAACCTTCTTTGCACCCTCTCCAAAGCCTGTTTTCCTTTCCTATAGTGGGGTGACCAGAACTGGACACAATATTCCAAGTGCGGTCTCACCAGGGACTTGTAGAGCTGCAGCAAAACCTCGATGCTCTTAAATTCGATACCCCTGTTAATGAAAGCCAAAACGTCATATGCTTTCTTAACAACCCTATCCACTTCGGTGGAAATGTTGAGGGATCTATGTACTCGCACTCCCAGATCCCTCTGTTCCTCCACACTGCCAAGAATCCTGTCTTCAATCCTATAATCAGCATTCGAGTTCAATCTTCCAAAATGCATCATTTCGCATTTATCCAGGTTGAACTCCATCTGCCATTTCTCAGCCCAGCTCTGCATCCTGTCTATGTCGTGCTGCAGCCTGCAATAGCCCTCTATACTATCGACAACACCTCCAACCTTTAAGTCATCTGCACATTTACTCACCCACCCCTCAATCTCCTCATCCAAGTCATTTATAAAAACTACAAAGTGCAGAGTCCCAGGAACAGAGCCCTGCAGGACGCCACTCAACACTGACCTCCAGGCAGAATACTTTCCATCTACAACCACTCCCTGGCTTCAGCCAGCCAGTTCGGAATCCAGATAGCCAAATCTCCGTGTATCCCATACTTCAGACTTTATGAATGACCCTACCATGGTGAACGTTATCATATGCCTTGCTGAAGTCAATATATGCCACATCCACTGCTCGATCTTCATCGACCTGTCTTGTCACCTCCTCGAAGATCTCAATAAGATTTGTGATGCATGACCTGCCCCTCACAAAGCCACACTGACTGCATTTAATCACACTATGCTTTACCAAATAGTCATAAATCCCAATCCTGAAAATTCATTCCAAAACCTTACTGACCACAGTCGTAACTGACTGGTCTGTAATTGCCAGGGATTTCCCTATTACCCTTCTTGAAAAGAGGAACAACATTCGCCTCATTCCAACCCTCCGGTATGACTCCCGTGGAGAGTGAGGAGGCAAATATCCACGCCAGTGGCTTAGCAACCTCCTTTCTCCCTTCCCGGAGCAGCTTGGGATAAATCTGGTTTGGACTTGAGGACTTATCAATCTTAATGTTTTCCAAAATTTCCAGCACCTCAACCTCATCAATCTTGCTCTGGCCAAGACTGTATCGCAGCTCCTCAAAGTTTTCATTTACAGCAAGTTCGCTTTCCTTGGTGAAAACTGAAGCAAAAAACTCATTTAGGGCTTCCCCTATCTGCCCAGACTCCACACACAAGTTCCCTCCGCTATCCCTGATCGGCTCTACCTTCTTCCCAAATTGTGGAGGAATTTAGCTCCGATTCCAAGTAATGCTGCCTGCCTTTGAATTTACCGACTGTTTGATTGTTAAACCATATTGTTCTGTGAATGTCTGAGACTGAGGTTTCCTGAAATTATATTCTTATGCAATTTTCTATCCATAAAGTCTCTCGTTTGAAACTGTGGATGGTCATTTCAACACGTTCATTCATTTTATTGTTCAGTACGATGGAGCCACCAAGTTTGCAGCTTGATTTCATATCAGAAGTAGCTCCCCTGTTACATTGTACCTTCGGTATTGAATATCTCTTTGATGCACAGGTTTCGTTTCACTTCATCCCTTTGCGTCAGAACATTTCTTCCCCAGACGATCTTATTTAACCAATACTAATGAGCCAGCAGGTTATCAAACAACGTTATTGCGTCTTGCAGAAAGCAGTAACCATATGTTGCATCCCAGAAACAGCTAATTGCTTTCAATTCCTGTAGGTCAGTTTGTCATTGTCCCTTAACAATTTATTTTGGAAAAAGTCCCTTGATGTAAATTACCCCAATCTGCATTTACTTTGGCTACTTATTCAGAAACCTCACAGTCATTCAAATGCTGAGACAATTACTTCAACTTTATTGCATATAGCAACAAAGCTGAGAGTCCTGAAGTGAGCAAGTTAAGACTCAGAACCTACCTTAGCTACTTATGTTGGATTAAAGGTATGATGCTAACCAACACTGTCTGTCTTTGGTCTCCATTGATAGATCCCTGTGCAATGCTCTTCTCCAGAGTTCAGCTATCGATGAATTCTGTTGTTGTCCTATTATACAGAAATCCGTACTTCAGTCTATAGAGACATAGTGTTGATAATCATTCAGATTCTTCCATTCAAATGATTAATTACTTTATCAGCGTTCTCAAGTCTGCAGCTTGCTTTCTCATCAGAAATAAGGCCCCTGTCCTTAATGCATGTCTTTTTTCATTTGTGGGATGTCGGCATTTCAGTTCAGCCAGCCTGTCTTCAACAGCTCTAGTTGCCCTTGAGAAGGTGGTGGTCTGCTGCTCCTTTGAACATTTGCATCTCATCTACAGTGGGTTGATCACAATGCTATTGAGGAGGGAATTCCACGATTTTCACACAGCGAACGTGAAGGAATGGGTTGTGAGGGTTGTGAGTGGCTTGGAGGGGAAGTTGAAGATGTTGGCACTCCCATACATGTGCTTCCCTTGTCTTTTTCCTTGAAAATGGTCATGGAACGTGATGATTGAGGATTTTTGGTGAATGTCTGCAGTGTGCCTTGTAGGTGGTATGTCCTGCTGCGATTGCGAGTTGATGGAGGGGGGAGTGGATGCATGTGCATGTCATACCAAATAAGTGGGCTGCTTTTTCCTGAAGAGTGGTGAACTTCTTGACTGGCTTTGGAGCTTCACACATCCAGGCAATTGGAAAGTTTTCTTTCTGACTCCTGATTTTGTTCATTGCAGAAAAGGTGTTCCAAGATCCACATCTGCGGCCTTTGTGGTATGTAAAGGAGAATGACCATCCTTCTGGGAATAAAAACTGAATCACTCTAAGGGCAGTGTCATGCCCTACAATGTTTTAAAAGGACTATGAAAAGTGGTGTCACCCTGTTTTTCAGCAACTTCTCATAGTTAAGTGAAATAAATCCCTGACACACATTTTGGGATACACAAATAACAATTTATTTACCTGACACGAATAGTGAGCACACCATTCCCCTATATCTACTATTCACGAGAAAAAAAACACAAGATTGAAATGGTATGCTGGTTTTATTACTGCCTGAGTTTTTCCAAATACCTGAAATGTATGCCAAGTACAGAAAAAGGTCAACCACATCCTGTAGTCCAGGCCAGGAGAAATGTTTTTTTTCTTTCGCTTGAGGCTTTCTTAAATACTGAATGAACTTGCATTGTTAATTCATGTGCTACATGCAATACCACCTGTCTATAACCCATAGTAATACAACTTGATGAACCTCGGCCTATTTCTCATCCGCCTGATATTTGATAGTTTGCATTTCCTCATCAGGATATCATTTTAAAGATCGTAACATTCGGGAATATACTCAGATGTTTGTCTGTCAACGCTATTTGATATAAATGCTTCAGTTTTTTCAACTTCTTGTTGTGACTGAGTTAATTGCTTTGCACGAAAACTATCCGCTTTATCCTTCACTTATTCCTTTTCTGATTGAGTCACTGGGTCAAACATGACCTCTTATAATTCAACTTCATCTTCCTTATCTGTATTCTGTGATTTTTTGCTCCTGTTTCAACTGGTGGGTTTGTGACCTTGTTATCACACAGACAGGAGAAATCCCAGTATATACTTCCTGTAATTCTTCAGTTGTCTGATTCTGTGCTGGCTATTCGACCACCGTGGGTAACACTCCTACTTCCTGTGGTAATTCCATTTCCTGTGTTGGTGATGTAATTTCCTGTTCTGTTTCTCAGAGGATAACAAGCGGGATAGCAATCGTTGGTTTTGTTGATAGAGTTCCTGTTGGAACGCCACGCTTCTCGGAATCGCGTGAGTGTCTCTGTTTGGCTTGTCCGAGAATGGATATATTGTCCCAGTCGAAGTGGTGTCTTTCCTTATCTGTATGTATAGACACTAGTGATAGTTGGGTATGTTTTTGGTGGCAAGTTGATGTTCATGTATCCTGGAGGCAAGCTTTCCGCTTGTTTGTCCAAAACAGTCTTTCGCAAATGACGTTCATTTTGCTTGTTGTCTGTATCGAGCCTTTCAAGTTCATTAGCTGCTGATTTAGTGTGTTGGTGGGTTTTGTGGGCTGCCATGATGCCAAATGAAGGATCGGGCAGTCATTTCTAAGATGTGTTTAATGAAGGGGAGTGTGCCCATGATTTCTGGGAGTGTTTTGTCTGCTTCTTTGGTTTAGTTGCTGAGGCATCGACGGACTGTGCTCATTGGGTACACATTCTTTTTGAATACGGTGGAAGTGCGGTTTTCTCCTGCTGGTCGTAGTCCCTCTGTGCTGCAGTGTGTGGTGGCTGGTTGGAATAACGTACTAATGCAGCTTCATTTGTGGAAGAAGAGGAAAACGTTTGGGAAAACCACAATAATGTACCATTCCTATATGTCACAGTAGAATGAACAGTCTAAGGGGGATCTTCAAACCGACATCTACAGGAAACAACATGTACGGACCAAATACAAAACGGAAGGAGCAATCATCCCAACATTAACAAGAAGCTGCATTCGAACATTTTCTGAGAAAAAGCACAGGAAATGGCATCACCATAAGAAATGACATCACCAGCCCAAGGAAACCTAAGCACAGAAATAGAATGCGGTCCACAACTCCAGCGCTTCACCGGAGCCTCACTGATGATGTTACCTCGTATGGTGACCTAACGTCTGAAAGTGAACTTTGCCGCTCAGTGAGCAAACTTACATCCAGTAATCTCATGGGGATTGGAGAGTTGTTTATGAAGGGAATACTTAACCAGTTCACGCTGCAAAAACACGAAAGTAACTCACTTCCTGGCAATGGGCAAACCAACCAAATATTTACTACAACGGTTTGAGGCTATACTTCACACATATTAAGGCGATTAGGTCTCAGGAAGTATAAACGACAATGGAACATACTGCTTCTAGAGTTGACTCTGACATACATCAGGAGCATGAACGACCCAATACTGTTCACCTTCCATTCCTTGCCTTTTCCCGTAATGAATGATTCCCTTCGTGATCAGAATCTATCTGTTTCAGCCTCAAATAGAAGCGTGGACTCTGTCCTGCAGCTTTCTTTGGCAAGGGGTGCCGAGACACAATCGTTTGTGAGAAGAATTTCCATCTTCTCTGAGTCTTAAAATGAATTGCCTTTATTTGGATCCAAAATCATTTGATGCTAGACTCTGCGATGACAGAAATCGCATTCTCAGCATTTACCTCGTCAAGTCCCTTCAGAATTCTACAAATTTCAATGACTTCACCTCTCATAATTATAAACATCTAGGAGTAGGTTCCCAACCGGTTTAGCTTTTGCACATTCACCAAATTCTTACACCGGGGTTGAGTATCTGAAATTTTGTGAACTGTCTCTAAAGAACGAACATATTTTCTGAATATAAGGAGGCGGAAGTTGTTCACAGTAATCCAGATGTGGTCCCACCAGCACTTCGCAGTAAATATTACATATACTTCTCACAAAACCCTTTCGAAATTTGGGCCAAAATTCAATTAGTTTTCCTGATTATCTCTTGCACCTCTCTGTGCATTTCTATGTTTCATGCAGATGTATTCTCAAGCATTTATGAGCCCTGTTCTGTTATTTTCATTTGAATAATTCGGCGTTTTCTTTTTCTCCCTTTCAACATGAAACCCTTCTCTTTTATTTATCATTTTTTATTCAATTGGACTTACTTAATCCATCATTGCCTCTCTGTAGATGGGCTGTGAATTAGAATTTGCCTTGTCACCTGTTGTTGTGTTGTCCGTAAATTGGGCGAAAGTGCATTCCCTTTCCTTCCTGCAAATCATTAATAAAGATTCAAAAACATGTGTAGTACCAGGGCTGACCCCTGTTGAACCCGTATCAATAAAGATCGCCATTTCTGAAAATAACTCCTGAACACCATTTGCTATTTCCTGCCAAATACCAAATTCTCAAACTATGCCGATATACCTATCTCTGAGACCATGGACACCTGTGTCTTCGCCTTTTTAGCATGGTTCCTTGTGAAACACATTCTGGTAATTTGAACGCTCTGCTTTGACTGTTTCTCTTTCTTTCAATTATGATTTAGGCTTCACCGAAAAGGTCGAAGGAAGTTTTCAGAAATTGATTTAATTTTCTGGAGACACATTAATTTTGCTTGATTAACCTGTGACTTTCCAAGTGGACCGCTATTCTTTAATGAACAGTTGAGTCTGCTGCATTTGTTTTCAACAAGAGATGGTCAGCAGATTGGCTCACGGTTAACAAGGTTTGGTCACGTTCCCGTTTTTTCCCAAAAAGTATGACACATTGGCAGTTTTTGAATCCTCTGGTACTGTTTCCGAATTCAGTTTCTAGAACATAGAACACAGAACTTAGAACAGTACAGCGCAGAACAGGCCCTTCGGCCCTCGATGTTGAGCCGACCTGTGAACTATTCTAAGCTCGTCCCCCTACACTATCCCAAAATCATCCATGTGCTTATCTTTTATTTACTGTTTGCAAAATTAAAACCAATGCACCTACTACATCTGTAGTTACATCTTTTCGAATTCCAGGGTATAATTTATGAGGAAAAGCGCAGCAGGTCAGGCAGCATCCAAGGAGCAGGAGAATCGACGTTTCGGGCATGAGCCCTTCTTCCTGAAGGGAAGAAGGGCTCATGCCCGAAACGTCGATTCTCCTACTCCTTGGATGCTGCCTGACCTGCTGCGCTTTTCCAGCAACACATTTTCAGCTCTGATCTCCAGCATCTGCAGTCCTCATTTTCTCCTGTAATTTATTAGGACCAGGAGATTATATGGCCCAATTAATTTCTCTGACACGACTTCTCTCCTGATGTGTTAATTTTCAATTCCTCCTCTACATTCTTAAACATTAGTAGCTTCATTGTGTTTTCTGAAAGAAACACTGAGATTCATTCAAGTTGCTGTGGTTCTGTTCGCCGAGCTGAAAGTTTTTGTTGCAAACGTTTCGTCCCCTGGCTAGGCGACATCATCAGTGCTTGGGAGCCTCCTGCGAAGCGCTTCTTTGATGTTTCCTCCGGTGTTTATAGTGGTCTGTCCCTGCCACTTCCGGCTGTCAGTTTCAGCTGTCCGCTGTAGTGGTTGGTATATTGGGTCCAGGTCGATGTGTTTGTTGATGGAGTTTGTGGATGAATGCCATGCCTCTAGCAATTCCCTAGCTGTTCTCTGTCTGGCTTGCCCTATGATAGTAGTGTTGTCCCAGTCGAATTCACGTTGCTTGTTGTCTGCGTGTGTGGCGACTAAGGATAGCTGGTCGTGTCGTTTCGTGGCTAGTTGATGTTCATGTATGCGGATTGTTAGCTGTCTTCCTGTTTGTCCTATATAGTGTTTTGTGCAGTCCTTGCATGGTATTTTGTACACTACATTAGTTTTGCTCATGTTGGGTATCGGGTCCTTCGTTCTGGTGAGTTGTTGTCTGAGCGTGGCTGTTGGTTTGTGTGCCGTTATGAGTCCTAGGGGTCGCAGTAGTCTGGCTGTCAGTTCTGAGATGCTCCTGATGTATGGTAGTGTGGCTAGTCCTTTTGGTTGTGGTATGTCCTCGTTCCGTGGTCTTTCCCTTAGGCATCTGTTGATGAAGTTGCGCGGGTATCCGTTTTTGGCGAATACCTTGTATAGGTGTTCCTCCTTCTTTTTGCAGTTCTGGTGTACTGCAGTGTGTTGTGGCCCTTTTGAATAGTGTCCTGATGCAGCTTCGTTTGTGTGTGTTGGGGTGGTTACTTTCATAGTTTAGGACTTGGTCTGTGTGTGTGGCTTTCCTGTATACCCTTGTAGTGAATTCTCCGTCTGGTGTTCTCTGTACCCTCACGTCTAGGAATGGGAGTTGGCTATTCTTTTCCTCTTCTCTCGTGAATCGGATTCCTGTGAGTGTGGCGTTGATGATCCGGTGTGTTTTTTCTATTTCCGTGTTTTTAATGATTACAAACGTGTCATCGACATATCTGACCCAGAGTTTGGGTTGAATTTGTGGTAGGACTGTTTGTTCTAACCTTTGCATAACTGCCTCTGCTATGAGTCCCGAGATTGGTGATCCCATGGGTGTTCCGTTGATTTGTTCGTATATCTGGTTGTTGAATGTGAAGTGTGTTGTGAGGCACATGTCCAGTAGTTTAAGTAGACACGAGCACCCGAACTCCAAATCTTCGCACAAAAGTTGAATTCATTCAAGTGGTCGATGTTCATACCCAGGCTACCAGATGGACTACATCAATTTTCAGCTTGAATACAATGTGTTACTGGTTGGGAGGATGGCATTCTTAGAGTTAAGGAAAATTATTAGTTTTGTTGAAGAGGACGTGGAGAGCAGTCAATCTCCAGGATGGTAATCAATCGTTTAGAATTCACTTGTCCATTAATCACGACTGAGTATTCGATTTCAGAAACTGGACAATGGTTAGACTGTGATGAGCTATGGTATTCATTACTGGAGTAACAATTAGCAATTGGTCAGAGAAGAGCTCAGTCGATAAAGGGATCAAGGACAAAAAACGTGGATGCCAATTTCCAAGGCAAGATTATTTCACACAAAGGAAAGCCGTCTAAATTCAGAAATGAGGTAAAGTTCATGACAATACAATCCAGTGAACAGTGAAGGCAATGGTAGTGAAGTCAACGATGCCAGGTGCAGATTATATTCTATTTAGGATATTATGAAAAAGAAAAGTTTGTTTTAGTTTCACAGGTAAATGTGAGTAGTATCAGTGATGATTTGAGATAATTGCATCTCTAGAGGTCTGATGCATGTATAAATGCACATTACCTTTCCATACCTTGGCCACACACCAGTCACAGACCTTCAGCCTCTGCTGAAGACATTCATTCTCAGAAATGGCAAAACCACCGGTTTTCCTGTTGAAGGAGTTTTACTATCCACTTCTCGCAGCTGTTAGTCTTCCAGGTAAGCCATTCCACCCGTTTGTATTAAATTGATTTTAGTTTTTCCTTGTTAATGCCACATATTGTATGTCTCAGTGCTTCCAGATCAACATCGAGAATCGTGTTAGTGCACTTTTGCCTTTTCCCTTTTTTTCTGGAAGCTTTAGTGGTTTAATAATAATAATTCAAATGAATGTACTCGGAAAATATGTTTGTTGATCTTCAGACAGTCCGAGAATCCCATGTGGAATGAAACAGGAACAGTATGTTAAATGTTTGGGTAAATTTTGCAGTTTACAACTCACTCAGAATGTGTTGAAATGCTCTTAATAAGTATCTTCACCTCTGCTTCAATCATGCATTGCAATATTAATCATCATTTCTGTTTCTCTGACAGCGAACGTGATGACTATTTTAATTCTCCTCCGAGGAAACTGTGGTCTTTCCAAATGCATCTCGGCTTACATGGTGGCCATGGCAACGTCGGATCTAATAGTTATTGTCAATAGTATTATAGTGTATCGTATTTTGAGTTATCACTTCCCATTTTCCTTCTTGTCCCACACACCTGTGTGCAAGCTCATTATATACATGATAACCATCGGTCTGGATCTAACTGTTTGGTTCACCGTTTCCTTCACATTTGACAGATTTGTGGTGATCTGCTGTCAGAAGTTTAAGACCAAACATTGCACTGAAAAAACTGCAATCACAATATTAATAATCGTCTCCGTTCTGACCTTATTAAAGAACATCCCAGTTTTGTTTGCATATGAACCAGTGCAAATCATTAATAAAATTGAATGGGGCTGCCAGTCAAGTGTAACTTTCTTTGCTTCATCTCCCGGAATGGCGTTTGTCTGGGTCTACAGCACCTGGGTTGCTTGGCTTCCATTTCTCCCAATTTTCTTGTTTAATTCTTTAACCATCCACCGTGTTGTCGTGGCGAATAGGACTCGCGTTGGACTCCAGGGTCACAGGACTGAGAGGCAAAGCAATTCAAGAATGGACAAACGGAGGAAGTCCATAATTTTATTGTTTTCGGTATCAGGCAGTTTCATATTGCTTTGGTCGACACACTCTGTGAGTTTGGTCATGACCAGACTGTCACACGGTAATTACTATCGCGGTGACTTTAACACCCCTGAATACATCGCGACTGAAACAGGAAATATGTTGAAGTTGTTGAGTTGTTTCCTGAACCCATGCATTTATGCAGCAACCCAGAACAAATTCAGAGAAGAGCTAAGAAACGTGGGGAAATCTCTATGGAAGAAAACAAAACATTATTTGAAGAAAAGAACAGTGGACATGACAAATGTATTTTAGCCAACTCTCTTTGTAGCTGACCCGGAATTTCACAATGTTACCAACAGAGAATTATTTTGGTCCCTCGGTCTGTGCAGAAACATGCTTTCAGCAGATATTCCTTCGATGTTTGATTGGACATTTGATCTCGATTTTGCATATTTTTAATATTATTTTTGGATGAACGTTTTGCATTGCATGGAAAAAACTATCCGTATTTTCAAAGGTCAATGTTTATTTAAAAATAACATTTGAGGTGACATTTGACGTTTCAACAAATATATCCATTGCGGATTCCCAGATCCAATGTTCCAGTTTAAAATCCCGGTTATGTCTGGAAAAAATACTCAATGATATTGCTGCCGGAAACTCGTGAACTGCCCCGGACTATCTGACAAAGTAACTCATTAAAACGTTATGTATGGCTAAAGAAACACAGAGAAAATGTCCTTCCTTGGTATCCCAGTGATTGTAAAATACTGAAATTTGTTTTTAAAAAACTTGAACACACGTAACCCACAATTTCAATAAATTGATCTCACAGTACACACAGGTATGATGACTAAAATATTCAGTGATGAGTGCACTTAGGAACCGTAGATTCGTGGAAATATCAAAAATATGAGTGATCTTCTACCTCAGTGCTTTTCTTTCTGCATTATTCCTGTACCCCTTCGTCCTTATAGCCCTTACAAATACGCATGTCTACTTCTTGAGCGCATTGATAGATGTGACATCAATTCTGTATTGTGCCAGAGAACTGCACAGAGAAACAAACAGGAAATGTGGAAGAACACAGCATGGCAGGCAGTGTCAGGTGGTGGAGAATTTACCGTTTCGGTGTACTACACAGTCTCTGTTTGAAAACTCTCTCATCATCTCAGTGCTGAACGCTCTACCCTGTGTTCGTAGACTGTGACCCCTGGCTCCAGCTCGCAGTGACACTGGGGGAAACCTGAGCAATTTTTTTTTGTGTCAATCAAATCATGATATTTCTATTAGATTCAACGAGGGGAGAGTTGAGTCACTGTCCAAGCCAGTATTTAATGCCCACTTGTTGTTGTCTGACTGATATTGTCCAGTGCTGTCTTCATATATGTTACCAGAGGAAGGGTATTTAGGTTTGTTCACCTACCTTTCCTCATACAGGTACAATTTCAGTGCACTTATGCTCTCAGTTAATTAGATGGCATAAACATGTAACAGACTCACAGAGTCACACAGCACAGAAGCAGAATGTTCGGTCCAATGAGTTTTTGCCGATCATCATCAGGCAAATGGAAGTCAATCATCAGAAATGATGGAAGTCCCAGGGAAGAGTTGTCTACCAGACAACCGTTAGACGACAGGAAATAGAAACAGAATTAGGAAATTCGGCTCATCCACCATTCGCTCATGGCTGATATGCTTCTGCACGCCATTAGCAGACCTTCTCCCAGTCAGTATTTGTTCAATGTGAATTATCGAAGCTGCCTTCGATTTGACAGTTTCTTTAAGAAATCTCACAGACAATCAAATACTGAAACAACTATTTCAACTTTATAGCACATAGCAAACAAAATGACACCTCTCAAGTCTGCAAGTTCAGTCTGAGAATGGAATTTCACTCTCACCAAGTTAGTGGAGGAATCTCGCTCCGATCTTAAGTAATACTGCCTACCTTTGAATGTGCCTACTGTTTGATTGTTAAACGGTATTGTTCTGTGAACGTCTGAGACTGAGGCATCCTGAGATTGAATTCTTATGCACGTTTCTGTCCATCAAGTTTATGGTGTGAATCTGTGGATGATCTTTTCGAAACGTTCATTCACTTCATTGATCACTGCGATGGAGCCACCATGTATACAGCTTGCTTTCATATCAGAAGTAGCTCCTCTGTTACATTTTCCCTTTGGCATTGAATATCTCTTTGAAGCGCAGCTTGTGGTTCAGTTAATCCCTTTTCCTCACGACATTCTTTCTCCAGACGATCTTATTGAACTGCTCGTCATGAACCAGCGGGTTTTCAAGCAATGTCATCTCCTGTGTCACAGAAAACAGGTAACAAAGGTTGCATCCCAGAAACAGATAATTGCTTTCAATTCCTGTACGACAGTTTGTCAACGTCCCTTAACAAGTTACTTTGGAAAAAAAAGTCCCTTCGAGTAAATTACCCAAATCTACATTTCATTTGGCTGTATATTAAGAAGCCTCACAGCCGAACAAATGCTGAGACTATTCCTTCAACTTCATTGGATATTTACACGAAGCTGTGAGTCCCGATGAGAGCAGGTTAAGCCTCAGAACCTACCTTTGATATTACCCGATTAATGGTGGATTCAGGCTATGATTCCAACCAAGATTGTCTGTCTTTTTGTGTCCATTGATAGACCCATGTGCAGTGTTGTTCTCCAGAGTTCAGCTATCAAAGAATTCTGTTGTGGCCCTATTGTACAGAAATCCATACTTAAGGTCTATAGAGTCATATCACTCTTAATCATTTCGATGGTTTCATTCAAATGATTAATTACTTTTTCAACGTCCTCAAGTCTGCTCTTTGTTTCCTCATAAGAAGTAAGAGCCCTGCTCCTTAATGCATGTTTTTATTCATTTGTAGGATGTCAGCATTTCTGTTTGGCCAGCACTTATTGAACAGCTGTAGTTGACCTTGAGAAGGTGGTGGCTTGCTGCTCGTTTTAACATTTGCATCTCATCTACAGTGGGTTGACCACGATGCTATTAAGGAGGGAATTCCAGGATTTTCACACAGCGAACGAGAAGGAAAGGTGATATATTTCCAAGTCAGCGTTGTGAGTAGCTTGGAGAGGACGCTGAAGGTGGTGGTACTCCCATACATGTGCTGCCCTTGTCTTTCTACATGAAAATGATCAAGGAACGTGATGGCTGAGGAGTTTTGGTGAATTTCTGCAGTTCGTCTTGTCGATAGTATGTACTGCTGTGACTGCGAGCTAGTGGGGGAGGAAGTGGATGCTTGTGCATCAAATACCAAATGCGTGGGCTGCATTGTCCTGGAGAGTGGCCAACTTCTAAACTGTCTTTGGAGCTTTACACATCCAGGCAATTGAAGGGCTTTCATTGGACTCCCGTCTTTTTTTTCCTTGCAGGAAATGTGTTCCAAGATCCACATCTGCTGCCTTTGTGTTATATAGAGGAGAAGGATCACCCTTCTTAGAACAAAAACTGATAAACCAAATGGACAGCGCCAGGCCCTATAATCTGTTAAAAGGACCATGAAAAGAGGTGTCATCACGTTTTTCAGCAACTTCCAGTAGTTAAGTGAAAGAAATCTCTGACACTCATTTTATAATACATAAATACTATTTTATATATCTGACTCGAAAATTGAACAAATTAACTAAACTATTATCATCCCAAACCATTCCTGCATAACTACTATTCACGAGAAAAACACAAGACTGAAATGGTATGCTGTTCTAAGAAATACAATTCCCACACATGCAATAAAAGTATACTGTTGACTCTCTCCAAATTGCAGCCAGGGTACGTGTCTATTTACTGATTTCCTACAGTTTGACAAAAGTCCAAGTATGTGGTCTCTGAATTTCTGAGTCACTAATTTCTCCTTAATTATTTTCAGTGGTCCTCTCACATCATGGTCCAAAGTGAATTCAAATGGACTGAATTTGCTGGGTCTGTTTGTTGCAAAGCGAGTGCAAAAAAGGTATACATGGAATTCCTGTATCCTGATCGTCTGGATAGTCCTGATTATAAACCCTCAACATGCCTTAAAAGCCTGATGCCAGCTTTCTACTGCAACTTTGTGATTACAGATGGCCTGCAGTAGATTTGAATTGTTGTGTCTGTAATTTTCCATAACTTGCCGCAATAATTTGGATGTATATTTCACCCTTGATCTGATTATTTCTTTGTGGGTAGTTTGTATCGAGTGAAAAGCTTGTGTACCACGTCTGCAGTCCGTTTAGCTGTGATATGACGGAATGGAGAGGCCGTTGGAAATCTAGGGGACACGTGCATTGTTGTTGTGAACAAAAGCTAATTCTTATTATTTTTATCATCAGTAGGTATCCTACACAATCAACGTTTTCTCAAATGCACGCATGAGTATTAAAGTTGTTTGTTTTATTACTGCCTGAGATGTATGGAAGGTCGAGAAAAAGTACAACCCCATCATATGCAGTCCAGGCCATGAAAAATGCTTCATAAGTTTTAGCTTGAAGTTTCCTTAAAACTGAATGACCTTGCATGAGTAATTCATGTGCCACATGCAACACCACCTTTCCATAATCCCATGCTAATACAACTTGATGAACCTCTGCCTATTTCTCATCTGCCCGATATATGATGGCTTCTACTTCTTTATCAAGATATCTTTTTAAGATTGCAACATTCTGGAATATACTCAGATTTGTATTTGTCTGTGTACAGTATCTGATACATTTGCTTCAGTTATCCAACTTCCTGTTGTGACTAAGTTAATTGATTTGCACGAACAATATCCGCTTTATCCTCCACTGATCCTATTTCTGATTGAATCACTCGATCAAACATGGCCTCTGATAATTCTACTTCAACTTCCTTATCTGTGTTCTGTAATTTCCGCTCCCGTTTCACCTGGTGGGTTTGTGACCTTGTTATCACAGAGACAAAAGAACTTGATGTTGGAGGCCGAACTTTGCTTTATGAGCCAATTCATAACGATCAGCCATTTCAGCAGCGATTCTTGCCATTACAACCGTCTGCCCTTTCACATGAGCTCTGACTACCTCAGAAACTGAATTTTTGGACTCCTCCAATATGATCGTTTCTCTAAGAGGTCCATGTGTTTGATCCAGTTTTTTTGTCCTTATCCACCGGTCAAATTTTGGTTCTTTGCTCCTTTCAAGCTCAACGTATTTTTGATCAAGGTCCCACTTTACATTTCTGAAATGTTGGATCGTTATTGTGTTGCAGGATCTGGCATTTTCAGTCTGCACAGTGTCGCTTTGGCGTACTCGTTGATCAGGACCATGTCCACTGCTCACCTGCAATGTCGCCGATCCTTGGAACAGCACGTTCTTTTTCACTGGTGCAGACAGAGATATGGGCATCCCAGATCTGCCAATTTTCAAATAAAGGAATGAAAAATCACTGGTCGATTATTATCTGACTTCTAAACGTTGTCGATGCATCGATGTCTGAAACTGAACATTGAACCCCTAAAAGTGTAGACTGCTCAAACTGTGGAGCAGAAAACCACCATACAGACTCAGTTTGGCCAAAGATCTGACTGATGACATAATGATTCTCGACGGAAAATAAGAGAAGTTGATTTGTTCCATGCTTGTGATGCCATTTCCTGTGTTGGGGATATCATTTCCTGTTCTTTTTCTCAGAGGATGATATTTGGATAGAAATCGATGTTTTTGTTGATAGAGTTCCTGTTGGAATGCCATGCTTCTAGGAATCTCGTGAGTGTCTCAGTTTGGCTTGTCCAAGGATGGATATGTTGTCAGAGTCGATGTGGTGACATTCCTCATCTGTATGTAAGGATACTGGCGATAGTGGGTCATGTCTTTTCGTGGCAAGTTGATGTTCATGTATCCTGGAGGCTAGTGTTCTGCCTGTTTGTCCAAAGTAGTATTATGTAAATGACGTACGTCTTGCTTGTTGTCTCACCGGGGGTTTCAAGTTCATTTTAGTGTGTTGGGGGTGGTGGGGGGTTTGTGGGCTACCATAAGACCAAGAGGTTTGAGTAGTCTGGCAGTCGTTCCTGAGATGTGTATGATGAAAGGGAGAGTGGTTAAGGTTTCTGGGAGGGTTTTGTCTGCTGCTCTGTTTTTACTGAGAAATTGATGGACAGTGTTCATTGGCTAACCACTTTTTTATATGCGCTGTATATGTGGTTTTCTTTTAATCTTCGTAGAATATCTGTGCTGCAGTGTGTGGCGGTTCGTTGAAATAATGTTCCAATGCAGCTTCGTTTGTGGGAGAAGAGGAAATAGTGGAGGAAAACCACAATAATGTGCCATTCCTTGATGTCACAGTAGAATGAACAGTCAATGGAGAACTTCAAACCAAGGTCTACAGGAAAACAACACACATGGAACAAATACAGAACTGCAGGAGCAATCTTCCCAACATCCACACGAAGCTGCATTAGAACATTTTCTGAGAAAAAGTATAGGAAATGGCATCACCACAGGAAATGACATTACCTGCCCACGGAGACCCAAGCACATAAGTAGAATGCGGGCCATAATGCCAGTGCTTCACTAGAGGCTCACTGATGATGTTACCTCGTATGGTGATGAAACGTTTAAAAACCAACAAAGCAAGCAAAGTTACATCCAGTAATCTCATAGTGATTGCGGACAGGATCATGAAGGCAATAGTTGACCAGTTCATGCTGCAAAAACAACAAAATAATTCTCTGTCTGGCAATCGACACAGCAACCAAATATTTGCTCCAACGGTTTGAGCTGATAATTCGTTCATATTAAGTCCATAGGTTTGCAGGAAATATAAACTAGAATAGACGATGCTGTTTCCACAGCCGACTCCGACATGCAACAGGAACATGATCGACCCAATGTTGTTCCATTCCTGCATTTTCCCATAATGAATGATTCCCTTCATGATCAGAATATATCTATCTCAGCCTGAAATAGAGCCACAGCTGTCTGTGGCAAGGGGTCCCGAGCCATAATCCTTTGGGTGGCACGGTGGCACAGTGGTTGGCACTGCTGCCTCACAGCGCCAGAGACCCGGGTTCGATTCCCGCCTCAGGCGACTGACTGTGTGGAGTTTGCACATTCTCCCCGTGTCTGCGTGGGCTTCCTCCGGGTGCTCCGGTTTCCTCCCACAGTCCAAAGATGTGCAGGTCAGGTGAATCGGTTATGCGAAATTGCCCGTAATGTTAGACGGGTCGGTGTGGACTTGTTGGGCCGAAGGGCCTGTTCCCACGCTGTAAGTAATCTAATCTAAGATAAACTTGCATCTTCTCTGAGTCTCAAATTGAATTGCCTTCCTTCTGATCCAGTATCATTTGATTCTAGACTCTCCGATGAAGGGAAACCTGTCCTCAGCATTTAGTTGGTCAAGTCCCTTCAGAATTCTACATATTTCGGTGAGTTCACCTCTCATAATTCTAAATATCTAGGAGTAGATTCCGAACTAGTTTAGCTTTTACACAAGCGGAAAATTCACACTCTGGGTTTGAGTGTTTGAAATTTCGAGAACTGGCTTGAAAGAAGTCATATATTTTCTTAAATAAGGAGACGGAAACTGTTCAGAGTACTCCGGATGTGGTCTCACAAACACTTTGCAATATCTATTACGCATTCTTTTCATCCAAACACATTGAAATTTGGCAAAAATTTAATTAGTTTTCCTGATTATCCCTTGCACCTCCCTCTGCGTTTCTCTGTTTCATGCAGAAGTACTCACAAGCATTTATGTGCTGCAGCCTTTTTCCGTTATTTTCATTGAAATAATGTTGCGTTATCTTCCTCTCCCTTTCAACATGAAGAACCTCTCATTGCTTTAGCGTTTTATTACGTTGGGCATTTTCTTTGCCCACTTACTTAATCGATCAGCATCTCTCCGTCGAATGGTTGTACACCTTTTCGGATTTCCCTTGTCATTTGTGGTTGTGTTGTCTGAAAATGTGGCAAAAAGGTGCATTTTCTTCCTTCCTGCAAATCATTAATAAAGGTTATAAAACATTTGTGGTACCAGGACTGACCCTTGTTGAACCCCCAACCATTCAGATCCTCATTTGTAAACGTAACTCCTGAACAGTATTTGCTATTTCCTGCCAAATGCTAAATTCTGAAACTATGCTGACGTGCAACCTCTAATACCATGGACTCTCGTGTCTTATCCTTTTGCACGGTTCCTTGTGAAACGCCTTCTTGTAGTTTGATCACTCTGCTTTGACTGCTTCTCTTTCTTTCGATTATGGTTCAGATCTACTCGAAAAGGTCGAAGGAATTTTTCAGCAACTGTTTTCCTATTTTGGAGCCATGTCGATTCTGCTAGATTAATCTGTGATTTTCCAAGTGGACTGCTACTCGTTACTGAACAGTTGAGTCTGCTACTTTTTAAATTTCAACCAGAGATGTTCAGCTGATCGGTTCATAGTTAAAAAAAAATTGACCACGTTCCCTTTTTGTTAACAAAAGTATTACACGTTGGCCGTTTTAGAATCCTCTGCTACTCTTCCCAAATTCATTGTGTTTTTTGGAAAATTAAAACCAATTCATCTACTGCATCTGTAGCTACATCTTTTCTGATCCCAGCGTGCAATTGATAAGGACCAGGAGATATATAGCCCAATACATTCCTCTGACACAATTTCTCTCGTGATGTGTTGATGTTCACTTCCTCTTCTCTATTCTTAAACATTAGTATCTTCTTTGAAAATAGTACAAGCTGCTTTGTGTTTTGTAAGAGAAACAACCAGATTCATTCAGTGCTCGGTGTTCATACCAAGGCTCGTACATGAACTATTTGATTTCCAAATGGAATAGAATATGTTACTGGCTCGGCTGGTGGCACTCTTAAAGGTAAGGAGGAAAATTATTGGTTTTATTGATTAGGATGTGTAAACGAGTGAACCTCCAAGAGAGTAACCAATTGTTCAGAATTCACTTCTCCATTAATCGCGATTGAGTATGCGATTTCAGAAACTGGGGAATGGTTAGGCTGTGATGAGCCGCCACATGCATTAAGGATGGAACAATTGGCAATTGGCCAGATAAGGCTTTAATCGATGAAGGGATTAATGACAGAAACGTAGATACCAATTCACGAGGCAGGATGATACCATTCAAAGGAAAACTGTCTAAATTCAGACATGAGGTAATCCACATGACAACAAAATCCAATGAATGGAGAAGGAAAGGTATTGGAGTCAACGGTGCCAGGTTCAGTTCATATTTTATTTGAGACATTGTGCAAAAGAAAACTTTGTTTTCATTGCTAAGGTGATTGTGAGTAATGTCAGTGATGATTTGAGGTAATTAACTCTCTTGAGGTCTGATGCATGATTAAATACCTTGGCCACACACCAGCCTCTGCAGAAGGCATTCATTCTCAGAAATGACGAAACCACCGATTGTGCTGTTGAAAGAGATTTACTATCCACTTCTCGCAGCTGTTAGTCTTCCAGGTAAGCCATTCAACCCGTTTGTATTTAATTGATTTTAGTTTTTCCTTGTTAATGGTACTTACTGAATGTCTCAGTGTTACCAGAACAATATCGAGAATCATGTCAGGACACTTTTTCCTATTCCCTTTTTCTGGAAGCAGTACTGGCTTAACAATAACAATTCAACATAAGAGTCGTCTGAAAATATGTTTGCTGCTCTTTAGAGAGTCAGACAATACCACATAGATTGATGACTGGATCAGTGTATTAAATATTTGGGTACATTTCCTATTTTGTAAATCACTCAGAATGTGTTCAAAGTTTCTTTTCCTCTGTTTCAACAATGCATTGCAATATTAATGGTCATTTCTGTTTCTCTGACAGCGAACGTGATGACTATTTTAATTCTCCTCCGAGGAAACTGTGGTCTTTCCAAATGCATCTCGGCTTACATGGTGGCCATGGCAACGTCGGATCTATTGGTTATTATCAATAGTATTATAGTGTATCGTATTTTGAGTTATCACTTCCCATTTTCCTTCTTGTCCCACACACCTGTGTGCAAGCTCACTATATACATGATAACCATCGGTCTGGATCTGACTGTTTGGTTCACCGTTTCCTTCACATTTGACAGATTTGTGGTGATCTGCTGTCAGAAGTTTAAGACCAAACATTGCACTGAAAAAACTGCAATCACAATATTAATAATCGTCTCTGTTCTGACCTTGTTAAAGAACATCCCAGTTTTGTTTGCATATGAACCAGTGCAAATCATTAATCAAATTGAATGGGGCTGCCAGTCAAGTGTAACTTTCATTGCTTCATCTCCCGGAATGGCGTTTGTCTGGTTCTACAGCACCTGGGTTGCTTGGCTTCCATTTCTCCTAATTTTCTTGTTTAATTCTTTAACCATCCACCGTGTTGTCGTGGCAAATAGAACTCGCATTGGACTCCAGGGCCACAGAACTGAGAGGCAAAGCAATTCAAGAATGGACAAACGGAGGAATACCATAATTTTATTATTCTCGGTATCAGGCAGTTTCATATTGCTTTGGTCGACACATTCTGTGAGTTTGGTCTTGACCAGACTGTCACACGGTAATTACTATCGCGGTGACTTCAACAACACTGAATACATCGCGATAGAAACAGGAGGTATGTTGAAGTTGTTGAGTTGTTTCCTGAACCCATGCATTTATGCAGCAACCCAGAACAAATTCAGAGAAGAGCTAAAAAACGTGGGGAAATCTCTATGGAAGAAAACAAAACATTATTTGAAGAAAAGAACAGTGGACATGACAAATGTATTTTAGCCGACTCTCTTTGTAGCTGCCCCTGAATTTCACAATGTTACCAACAGAGAATTATTTTGGTCCCTCGGTCTGTGCAGAAACATGCTTTCAGCAGATATTCCTTCGATGTTTGATTGCACATTTGATCTCGATTTTGCATATTTTTAATATTATTTTTGGTTGAACGTTTTGCATTGCATGGAAAAACTATCCGTATTTTCAAAGGTCAATGTTTATTAAAAAATACCATTAGAGGTGACATTTGACGTTGAAGTAAATACATCCATTGCGGATTCCCAGATCCAATGCTCCAGTTTAAAATCCCGGTTATGTCTGGAAAAAATACTCAATGATATTGCTGCCGCAAACTCGTGAACTGCCCCGGACTATCTGACAAAGTAACTCATTAAAACGTTATGTATGGCTAAAGAAACACAAAGAAAATGTCCTTCCTTGGTATCCCAGTGATTGTAAAATACTGAAATTTGTTTTAATAAACTTGAACACACGTAACCCACAATTTCAATAAATTGATCTCACAGTTTACACACAGGTATGATGACTAAAATATTCAGTGATGAGTGCACTTAGGAACCGTAGATTCGTGGTAATATCAAAAATATGAGTGATCTTCTACCTCAGTGCCTTTCTTTCTGCATTATTCCTGTACCCCTTCATCCTTATAGCCCTTACAAATACGCATGTCTACTTCTTGAGCGCATTGATTGATTTGACATCGATTCTGTATTGTGCCAGAGAACTGCACAGAGAAACAAACAGGAAAGGTGGAAGAACACAGCATGGCAGGCAGTGTCAGGTGGTGGAGAATTTACAATTTCGGTGTAGTACACAGTCTCTGTTTGAAAACTCTCTCATCATCTCAGTGCTGAACGCTCTACCCTGTGTTCGTAGACTGTGACCCCTGGCTCCAGCTCGCAGTGACACTGGGGGAAACCTGAGCAATTTTTTTTGTGTCAATCAAATCATAATATTTCTATTAGATTCAACGAGGGGAGAGTTGAGTCACTGTCCAAGCCAGTATTTAATGCCCACTTGTTGTTGTTTGACTGATATTGTCCAGTGCTGTCTTCATATATGTTACCAGAGGAAGGGTATTTAGGTTTGTTCACCTACCTTTCCTCATACAGCTACAATTTCAGTGCACTTATGCTCTCAGTTAATTAGATGACATAAACATGTAACAGACCCACAGAGTCGCACAGCAGGGAAGCAGAATGTTCGGTCCAATGAGTTTTTGCCGATCATCATCAGGCAAATGGAAGTCAATCCTCAGAAACGATGGAAGACCCAGGGAAGAGTTGTCTACCAGACAACCGTTAGACTACAGTAAATAGAAACAGAATTAGGAAATTCGGCTCATCCACCATTCGCTCATGGCTGATATGCTTCTGCACGCCATCAGCAGACCTTCTCCCAGTCAGTATTTGTTCAATGCGGATTATCGAAGCTGCCTTCGATTTGACAGTTTCTTTAAGAAATCTCACAGACAATCAAATACTGAAACAACTACTTCAACTTTATGGCACATAGCAAACAAAATGACACCTCTCAAGTCTGCAAGTTCAGTCTGAGAATGGAATTTCACTCTCACCAAGTTAGTGGAGGGATTTAGCTCCGATCTTAAGTAATACTGCCTACCTTTGAAAGTGCGTACTGTTTGATTGTTAAACGGTATTGTTCTGTGAATGTCTGAGACTGAGACATCCTGTGATTGAATTCTTATGCACGTTTCTGTCCATCAAGTTTACGGTATGAATCTATGGATGGTCGTTTCGACCCGTTCATTCACTTCATTGATCACTGCGATGGAGCCACCATGTATACAGCTTGCTTTCATATCAGAAGTAGCTCCTCTGTTACATTTTACCTTTGGCATTGAATATCTCTTTGAAGCGCAGCTTATGCTTCTGTTAATCCCTTTTCCTCACGACATTCTTTCTCCAGACGATCTTATTGAACTGATAGTCATGAACCAGCGGGTTATCAAGCAATGTCATCTCCTGTGTCACAGAAAACAGGTAACAAAGGTTGCATCCCAGAAACAGCTAATTGCTTTCAATTCCTGTATGACAGTTTGTCAACGTCCCTTAACAAGTTACTTTGGAAAAAAAGTCCCTTCGAGTGAATTACCCAAATCTACATTTCATTTGGCTACTTATTAAGAAGCCTCACAGTCGAACAAAGGCTGAGACAATTACTTCAACTTCATTGGATATTTACACGAAGCTGAGAGTCCTGATGAGAGCAAGTTAAGCCCCAGAAGATACCTTTGATATTAACCGATTAATGGTGGATTCAGGCTATGATTCCAACCAAGATTGTCTGTCTTTTTGTGTCCATTGATAGACCCATGTTCAGTGTTGTTCTCCAGAGTTCAGCTATCAAAGAGTTCTGTTGTGGCCCTATTGTACAGAAATCCGTACTTAAGGTCTATAGAGACATATCACTCTTAATCATTTCGATGGTTTCATTCAAATGATTAATTACTTTTTCAACGTCCTCAAGTCTGCTCTTTGTTTCCTCATAAGAAGTAAGAACCCTGCTCCTTAATGCATGTTTTTATTCATTTGTGGGATGTCAGCATTTCTGTTTGGCCAGCACTTATTGAACAGCTGTAGTTGACCTTGAGAAGGTGGTGGCTTGCTGCTCGTTTGAACATTTGCATCTCATCTACAGTGGGTTGACCACGATGCTATTAAGGAGGGAATTCCAGGATTTTCACACAGCGAACGTGAAGGGATGGTGATATATTTCCAAGTCAGCGTTGTGAGTAGCTTGGAGGGGAAGCTGAAGATGGTGGTACTCCCATACATGTGCTGCCCTTGTCTTTCTACATGAAAATGATCATGGAACGTGATGGCTGTGGAGTTTTGGTGAATTTCTGCAGTTCGTCTTGTCGATAGTATGTACTGCTGTGACTGTGAGCTGGTGGGGGAGGAAGTGGATGCTTGTGCATCAAATACCAAATGCGTGGGCTGCATTGTCCTGGAGAGTGGCCAACTTCTAAACTGTCTTTGGAGCTTTACACATCCCGGCAATTGAAGGGCTTTCATTGGACTCCCGTCTTTTTTTTCCTTGCAGGAAATGTGTTCCAAGATCCACATCTGCTGCCTTTGTGTTATGCAGAGGAGAAGGATCACCCTTCTTAGAACAAAAACTGATAAACGAAATGGACAGCGCCAGGCCCTATAATCTGTTAAAAGGACCATGAAAAGAGGTGTCATCACGTTTTTCAGCAACTTCCAGTAGTTATAATACACAAATAATATTTTATATATCTGACTCGAAAATTGAACAAATTAACTAAAGTATTATCATCCCAAACAATTCCTGCATAACTACTATTCACGAGAAAAACACAAGACTGAAATGGTATGCTGTTCTAAGAAATACAATTCCCACACATGCAATAAAAGTATACAGTTTACTCTCTCCAAATTGCAGCCAGGGTACGTGTCTATTTACTCATTTCCTAAAGTTTGACAAAAGTCCAAGTATGTGGTCTCTGAATTCTGAGTCAGCATTTTCTCCTTCATTATTTTCAGTGCTCCTCTCACATCATGGTCCAAAGTGAATTCAAATGGACTGAATTTGCTGGGTCCGTTTTTTGCAAAGCGAGTGCAAAAAAGTTACACATGGAATTCCTGTATCCTGATCGTCTGGATAGTCCTGACCATAAACCCTCAACATGCATTAAAAGCCTGATGCCAGCTTTCTACAGCAACTTTGTGATTACAGATGGTCTGCAGTAGATTTGAATTGTTGTGTCTGTAATTTTCCATAACTTGCCGCAATAATTTGGATGTATATTTCACTCTTGATCTGATTATTTCTTTGTGGGTAGTTTGCATCTAGTGAAAAGCTTGTGTACCACGTCTGCAGTCCT
Organism: Chiloscyllium plagiosum; assembly: GCF_037043375.1. Taxonomy (NCBI): domain Eukaryota; kingdom Metazoa; phylum Chordata; class Chondrichthyes; order Orectolobiformes; family Hemiscylliidae; genus Chiloscyllium; species Chiloscyllium plagiosum. The sequence continues at coordinate 325,964 of NW_028270190.1, read as the reverse complement.
TTTAGCTGTCATATGACGGAATGGAAAGGCCGTTGGAAATCTAGGGGACACGTGCATTGTTGTTGTGAACAAAAGCTAATTCTTATTTTTTTTTATCAGTAGGTATCCTACACAATCGACGTTTTCTCAAATGCACGAATGAGTATTAAAGTTGTTTGTTTTATTACTGCCTGAGATGTATGGCAGGTCGAGAAAAAGGCCAACCCCATCATATGCAGTCCAGGCCATGGAAAATACTTTATAAGTTTTAGCTTGAAGTTTCCTTAAAACTGAATGACCTTGCACTAGTAATTCATGTGCTACATGCAACACTGCCTTTCCATAATCCCATGCTCATACAACTTGATGAACCTCTGCCTATTTCTCATCTGCCTGATATATGATGGCCTCGACTTCCTTATCAAGATATCGTTTTTACGATTGCAACATTCTGGAATATACTCAGATTCGTATTAGTCTGTCTACACTATCTAATACATTTGCTTCAGTTTTCCAACTTCCTGTTGTGACTAAGTTAATTGATTTGCACGAAAAATATCCGCTTTATCCTCCACTGATCCTATTTCTGATTGAATCACTCGATCAAACATGGCCTCTGATAATTCTACTTCAACTTCCTTATCTGTGTTCTGTAATTTCCCGTTTCACCTGGTGGGTTTGTGACCTTGTTATCACACAGACAAAAGAACTTGATGTTGGAGGCCGAACTTTGCTTTATGAGCCAATTCATAATGATCAGCCATTTCAGCTGCGATTCTTGCCATTTCAAACGTCTGCTCTTTCACATGAGCTCTTACTACCTCAGAAACTGAATTTTTGGACTCCTCCAAACTGATCGTTTCTCTAAGAGGTCCATGTGTTTGATCCAGTTTTTTTGTCCTTATCCACCGGTCAAATTTTGGTTCTTTGCTCCTTTCAAGCTCAACTTATTTTTGATCAAGGTCCCATCTTAAATTGCTGAAATGTTGGATCGTTATTGTGTTGCAGGATCTGGCATTTTCAGTCTGCACAGTGTCGCTTTGGTGTACACGTTGATCAGGACCATGTCCACTGCTCACCTGCAATGTCACCGATCCATGGAACAGCACGTTCTTTTTCACTGGTGCAGACAGAGATATGGGCATCCCAGATCTGCCAATTTTCAAATAAAGGAATGAATAATCACTGGTCGATTATTCCAGTTTCAGGCTATCTGACTTCTAAACGTTGTCGATGCATCGATGTCTGAAACTGAACATTGAACCCCTAAAAGTGTAGACTGCTCAAACTGTGGAGCAGAAAACCATCATACAGACTCAGTTTGGCCAAAGATCTGACTGACGATATAATGATTATCGACGGAAAATAAGAGAAGTTGATTTGTTCCATGCTTGTGATGCCATTTCTTGTGTTGGGGATATCATTTCCTCTTCTTTTTCTCAGAGGATGATATTTGGATAGAAATCGATGTTTTTGTTGATAGAGTTCCTGTTGGAATGCCATGCTTCTAGGAATCTCGCGAATGTGTCAGTTTGACTTGTCCAAGGATGGATATGTTGTCAGAGTCGATGAGGTGACATTCCTCATCTGTATGTAAGGATACTAGTGATAGTGAGTCATGTCTTTTCGTGGCAAGTTGATGTTCATGTATCCTGGAGGCTAGTTTTCTGCCTGTTTGTCCAAAGTAGTATTTTGTAAATGACGTACGTCTTGCTTGTTGTCTGCACCGGGGGTTTCAAGTTCATTTTAGTGTGTTGGGTGTGGTATGGGGTTTGTGGGCTACCATAATACCAAGAGGTTTGAGTAGTCTGGCAGTCCTTCCTCTGATGTGTATGATGAAAGGGAGAGTGGCTAAGGTTTCTGGGAGGGTTTTGTCTGCTGCTATTATTTACTGAGAAATTGATGGACAGTATTCATTGGCTAACCACTTTTTAATATGCGCTGTATATGTGGTTTTCTTTTAATCTTCATAGATCTTCTGTGCTGCAGTGTGTGGCGGTTCGTTAAAATAATGTTCCAATGCAGCTTCATTTGTGGGAGTAGAAGAAATAGTGGAGGAAAACCACAATAATGTGCCATTCCTTGATGTCACGGTAGAATGAACAGTCAATGGAGAACTTCAAACCAAGGTCTACAGGAAAACGACACACATGGAACAAATACAGAACGACAGGAGCAATCATCCCAACATCCATGCGAAGCTGCATTAGAACATTTTCTGAGAAAAAGCATAGGAAATGGCATCACCACAGGAAATGACATCACCTGCCCACGGAGACCCAAGCACATAAGTAGAATGCGGTCCATAATGCCAGTACTTCACTAGAGGCTCACTGATGATGTTACCTCGTATGGTGATGAAACGTTTAAAAACCAACAAAGCGAGCAAAGTTACATCCAGTAATCTCATAGTGATTGCGCACAGGATCATGAAGGCAATAGTTGACCAGCTCATGCTGCAAAAACAACAAAATAATTCTCTGTCTGGCAATCGGCACAGCAACCAAATATTTGCTACAACGGTTTGACCTGATACTTCGTACATACTAAGTCCATAGGTTTGCAGGAAATATAAACTAGAATAGACGATGCTGTTTCTAAAGCCGACTCTGACATGCAACAGGAACATGATCGACCCAATGTTGTTCCATTCCTGCGTCTTCCCATAATGAATGATTCCCTTCGTGATTAGAATATATCTATCTCAGCCTGAAATAGAGCAATGGGTTCTGACCCACAGCTATCTGTGGCAAGGGGTCCCGAGCCATAATCCTTTGGGCGGAACGGTGGCACAGTGGTTAGCACTGCTGCCTCACCGCGCCAGAGACCCGTGTTCAATTCCCGCCTCAGGCGACTGTGTGGAGTTTGCAGATTCTCCCCGTGTCTGCGTGGCTTTCCTCCGCGTGCTCCGGTTTCTTCCCACAGTCCAAAGATGTGCAGGTCAGGTGAATCGGTTATGCGAAATTGCCCGTAATGTTAGGCGGGTCGGTGTGGACTTGTTGGGCCGAACGGCCTGTTCCCACGCTGTAAGTAATCTAATCTAAGATGAACTTGCATCTTCTCTGAGTCTCAAATTGAATTGCCTTCCTTCTGATCCAGTATCATTTGATTCGAGACTCTCCGATGAAGGGAAACCTGTTCTCAGCATTTAGTTGGTCAAGTCCCTTCAGAATTCGACATATTTCGGTGACTTCACCTCTCATAATTCTAAATATCTAGGAGTAGATTCCGAACTAGTTTAGCTTTTACACAAGCGGAAAATTCACACTCTGGGTTTGAGTGTTTGAAATTTCGTGAACTGGCTTGAAAGAAGTCATATATTGTCTTAAATAAGGAGACGGAAACTGTTCAGAGTACTCCGGATGTGGTCTCACCAAGACATTGCAATAACTATTACGCATTCTTTTAATCCAAACCCTTTGAAATTTGGGCAAAAATTCAATTAGTTTTCCTGATTACCCCTTGCACCTCCCTATGCGTTTCTCTGTTTCATGCAGAAGTTCTCTCAAGCATTTATGTGCTGCAGCCTTTTTCCGTTATTTTCATTGAAATAATGTTGCGTTTTCTTCCTCTCCCTTTCAACATGAAGAACCTCTCTTTGCTTTCGCGTTTTATTACGTTGGGCATTTTCTTTGCCCACTTACTTAATCGATCAGCACCTCAACGTCGATTGGTTGCACACCTTTTTGGATTTACCTTGTCATCTGTAGTTGTGTTGTCTGAAAATTTGGCAAAATGGTGCATTTCCTTCTTTCCTACAAATCATTAATAAAGGTCATAAAACATTTGTGGTACCAGGACTGACCCTTGTTGAACCCCCAACCATTCAGATCGTCATTTGTAAACGTAACTCCTGAACAGTATTTGCTATTTCCTGCCAAATGCTAAATTCTGAAACTATGCTGACATGCAACCTCTAATACCATGGACTCTCGTGTCTTATCCTTTTGCACGGTTCCTTGTGAAACGCCTTCTTGTAGTTTGATCACTCTGCTTTGACTGCTTCTCTTTCTTTCGATTATGGCTCAGATCTACTCGAAAAGGTCGAAGGAATTTCTCAGAAACTGTTTTCCTATTTTGGAGCCATTCCGATTCTGCTAGATTAATCTGTGATTTTCCAAGTGGACTGCTATTCGTTCCTGAACAGTTGAGTCGGCTACTTTTTAAATTTCAACCAGAGATGTTCAGCTGATCGGTTCATACTTAAAAAAAAAAATTGACCACGTTCCCTTTTTGTTAACAAAAGTATTACACGTTGGCCGTTTTAGAATCCTCTGCTACTCTTCCCAAATTCATTGTGTTTTTTGGAAAATTAAAACCAATTCATCTACTGCATCTGTAGCTACATCTTTTCTGATCCCAGCGTGCAATTGATAAGGACCAGGAGATATATAGCTCAATAAATTCCTCTGACACAATTTCTCTCGTGATGTGTTCATGCTCAATTCCTCTTCTCTATTCTTAAACATTAGTATCTTCTTTGAAAATAGTACAAGCTGCTTTGTGTTTTGTAAGAGAAACAACCAGATTCATTCAGTGCTCGGTGTTCATACCAAGGCTCGTTCATGAACTATTTGATTTCCAGCTTGAATAGAATATATTACTGGCTCGGCTGGTGGCACTCTTAAAGGTAAGGAGGAAAATTACTGGTTTTATTGAATAGGATGTGTAAATGAGTGAACCTCCAAGAGAGTAATCAATTGTTCAGAATTCACTTGTCCATTAATCGCGATTGAGTATGCGATTTCAGAAACTGGGGAATGGTTAGGCTGTGATGAGCCGCCACATGCATTAATGATGGAACAATTGGCAATTAGCCAGATAAGGGTATAATCGATGAAGGGATTAATGACAGAAACTTAGATACCAATTCACGAGGCAGGATGATGCCATTCAAAGGAAAACTGTCTAAATTCAGACATAAGGCAATCCACATGACATCAGAATCCAATGAATGGAGAAAGGCAAGGAAGTGAATTCAACGGTGCCAGGTTCAGTTCATATTTTATTTGAGACATTGTGCAAAAGAAAACTTTGTTTTCATTGCCAAGGTGATTGTGAGTAATGTCAGTGATGATTTGAGGTAATTAACTCTCTTGAGGTCTGATGCATGTATAAATACACATTACCTTTCCATACCTTGGCCACACACCAGCCTCTGCAGAAGTCATTCATTCTCAGAAATGATGAAACCACCGATTGTGCTGTTGAAAGAGATTTACTATCCACTTCTCGCAGCTGTTAGTCTTCCAGGTAAGCCATTCAACCCGTTTGTATTTAATTGATTTTAGTTTTTCCTTGTTAATGCTACTTACTGAATGTCTCAGTGTTACCAGAACAATATCGAGAATCATGTCAGGACACTTTTACCTATTTCCCTTTTCTGGAAGCAGTACTGGTTTAACAATAACAATTCAACATAAGAGTCGTCTGAAAATATATTTGCTGATCTTTAGAGAGTCCGACAATACCACATAGATTGATGACTGGATCAGTGTATTAAATGTTTGGGTACATTTTCTATTTTGTAAATCACTCAGAATGTGTTCAAAGTATCTTTTCCTCTGTTTCAATCATGCATTGCAATATTAATGGTCATTTCTGTTTCTCTGACAGCGAACGTGATGACTATTTTAATTCTTTTCCGAGGAAACTGTGGTCTTTCCAAATGCATCTCGGCTTACATGGTGGCCATGGCAACATCGGATCTATTGGTTATTATCAATAGTATTATAGTGTATCGTATTTTGAGTTATCACTTCCCATTTTCCTTCTTGTCCCACACACCTGTGTGCAAGCTCATTATATACATGATAACCATCGGTCTGGATCTAACTGTTTGGTTCACCGTTTCCTTCACATTTGACAGATTTGTGGTGATCTGCTGTCAGAAGTTTAAGACCAAACATTGCACTGAAAAAACTGCAATCACAATATTAATAATCGTCTCCGTTCTGACCTTGTTAAAGAACATCCCAGTTTTGTTTGCATATGAACCAGTGCAAATCATTAATAAAATTGAATGGGGCTGCCAGTCAAGTGTAACTTTCATTGCTTCATCTCCAGGGATAACTTTTGTCTGGTTCTACAGCACCTGGGTTGCTTGGCTTCCATTTCTCCTAATTTTCTTGTTTAATTCTTTAACCATCCACCGTGTTGTCGTGGCGAATAGAACTCGCGTTGGACTCCAGGGTCACAGAACTGAGAGGCAAAGCAATTCAAGAATGGACAAACGGAGGAATACCATAATTTTATTATTCTCGGTATCAGGCAGTTTCATATTGCTTTGGTCGACACATTCTGTGAGTTTGGTCATGACCAGACTGTCACACGCTAATTACTATCGCGGTGACTTTAACATCCCTGAATACATCGCGACTGAAACAGGAGATATGTTGAAGTTGTTGAGTTGTTTCCTGAACCCATGCATTTATGCAGCAACCCAGAACAAATTCAGAGAAGAGCTAAACAACGTGGGGAAATCTCTATGGAAGGAAACAAAACATTATTTGAAGAAAAGACCAGTGGACATGACGAATGTACTTTAGCCGACTCTCTTTGTAGCTGACCCTGAATTTCACAATGTTACCAACGGAGAATTATTTTGGTCCCTCGGTCTGTGCAGAAACATGCTTTCAGCAGATATTCCTTCGATGTTTGATTGGACATTTGATCTCGATTTTGCATATTTTTAATATTATTTTTGGTTGAACGTTTTGCATTGCATGGAAAAAACTATCCGTATTTTCAAAGGTCAATGTTTATTTAAAAATACCATTAGAGGTGACATTTGACGTTTAAATAAATACATCCACTGCGGATTCCCAGATCCAATGCTCCAGTTTAAAATCCCGGTTATGTCTGGAAAAAATACTCAATGATATTGCTGCCGCAAACTCGTGAACTGCCCCGGACTATCTGACAAAGTAACTCATTAAAACGTTATGTATGGTTAAAAAAACACAAAGAAAATGTCCTTCCTTGGTATCCCAGTGATTGTAAAATACTGAAATTTGTTTTAATAAACTTGAACACACGTAACCTACAATTTCAATAAATTGATCTCACAGTTTACACACAGGTATGATGACTAAAATATTCAGGGATGAGTGCACTTAGGAACCGTAGATTCGTGGTAATATCAAAAATATGAGTGATCTTCTCCATCAGTGCTTTTTCTTTCTGCATTATTCCTGTACCCCTTCGTCCTTATAGCCCTTACAAATACGCATGTCTACTTCTTGAGCGCATTGATTGATTTGACATCAATTCTATATTGTGCCAGAGAACTGCACAGAGAAACAAACAGGAAAGGTGGAAGAACACAGCATGGCAGGCAGTGTCAGGTGGTGGAGAATTTACCGTTTCGGTGTACTGCACAGTCTCTGTTTGAAAACTCTCTCATCATCTCAGTGCTGAACGCTCTACCCTGTGTTCGTAGACTGTGACCCATAGTTCCAGCTCGCAGTGACACTGGGGGAAACCTGAGCAATTTTTTTGTCTCAATCAAATCCTAATATTTCTATTAGATTCAACGAGGGGAAAGTTGAGTCACTGTCCAAGCCAGTATTTAATGCCCACTTGTTGTTGTCTGACTGAAATTGTCCAGTGCTGTCTTCATATATGTTACCAGAGGAAGGGTATTTAGGTTTGTTCACCTACCTTTCCTCATACAGCTACAATTTCAGTGCACTTATGCTCTCAGTTAATTAGATGACATAAACATGTACCAGACCCACAGAGTCACACAGCACGGAAGCTGAATGTTCGGTCCAATGAGTTTGTGCCGATCATCATCAGGCAAGTGGAAGTCAATCCTCAGAAACGATGGAAGTCCCAGGGAAGAGTTGTCTGCCAGACAACCGTTAGACTACAAGAAATAGAAACAGAATTAGGAAATTCGACTCATCCACCATTCGCTCATGGCTGATATGCTTCTGTACGCCATTAGCAGACCTTCTCCCTGTCAGGTATTTGTTCAATGTGAATTATCGAAGCTGCCTTCGATTTGACAGTTTCTTTAAGAAATCTCACAGACAATCAAATACTGAAACAACTATTTCAACTTTATAGCACATAGCAAACAAAATGACACCTCTCAAGTCTGCAAGTTCAGTCTGAGAATGGAATTTCACTCTCACCAAGTTAGTGGAGGAATCTCGCTCCGATCTTAAATAACACTGCCTACCTTTGAATGTGCCTACTGTTTGATTGTTAAACGGTATTGTTCTGTGAATGTCTGAGACTGAGACATCCTGAGATTGAATTCTTATGCACGTTTCTGTCCATCAAGTTTATGGTGTGAATCTATGGATGGTCTTTTCGACACGTTCATTCACTTCATTGATCACTGCGATGGAGCCACCATGTATACAGCTTGCTTTCATATCAGAAGTAGCTCCTCTGTTACATTTTACCTTTGGCATTGAATATCTCTTTGAAGCGCAGCTTATGCTTCTGTTAATCCCTTTTCCTCACGACATTCTTTCTCCAGACGATCTTATTGAACTGATAGTCATGGACCAGCGGGTTATCAAGCAATGTCATTTCCTGTGTCACAGAAAACAGGTAACAAAGGTTGCATCCCAGAAACAGCTAATTGCTTTCAATTCCTGTACGACAGTTTGTCAACGTCCCTTAACAAGTTACTTTGGAAAAAAAGTCCCTTCGAGTGAATTACCCAAATCTACATTTCATTTGGCTGTTTATTAAGAAGCCTCACAGTCGCACAAAGGCTGAGACAATTACTTCAACTTCATTGGATATTTACACTAAGCCGAGAGTCCTGATGAGAGCAGGTTAAGCCTCAGAAGCTACCATGGTTATTGCCCGATTAATGGTGGATTCAGGCTATGATTCCAACCAAGATTGTCTGTTTTTTATTGTGTCCATTGATAGACCCATGTGCCGTGTTGTTCTCCAGAGTTCAGCTATCAAAGAGTTCTGTTGTGGCCCGATTGTACAGAAATCCGTACTTAAGGTCTATAGAGACATATCACTCTTAATCATTTCGATGATTTCTTTCAAATGATTAATTACTTTTTCGACGTCCTCAAGTCTGCTCTTTGTTTCCTCATAAGAAGTAAGAGCCCTGCTCCTTAATGCATGTTTTTATTCATTTGTGGGATGTCAGCATTTCTGTTTGGCCAGCACTTATTGAACAGCTGAAGTTGACCTTGAGAAGGTGGTGGCTTGCTGCTCGTTTGAACATTTGCATCTCATCTACAGTGGGTTGACCACGATGCTATTAAGGAGGGAATTCCAGGATTTTCACACAGCGAACGTGAAGGAATGGTGATATATTTCCAAGTCAGCGTTGTGAGTAGCTTGGAGAGGACGCTGAAGATGGTGGTACTCCCATACATGTGCTGCCCTTGTCTTTCGACATGAAAATGATCAAGGAACGTGATGGCTGAGGAGTTTTGGTGAATTTCTGCAGTTCGTCTTGTCGATAGTATGTCCTGCTGTGACTGCGAGCTGGTGGGGGAGGAAGTGGATGCTTGTGCATCAAATACCAAATGCGTGGGCTGCTTTGTCCTGGAGAGTGGCCAACTTCTAAACTGTCTTTGGAGCTTTACACATCCAGGCAATTGAAGGGTTTTCATTGGACTCCCGTTTTTATTTCCTTGCAGGAAATGAGTTCCAAGATCCACATCTGCTGTCTTTGTATTATATAGAGGAGAAGGATCACCCTTCTTAGAACAAAAACTGATAAACCAAATGGACAGCGCCAGGCCCTATAATCTGTTAAAAGGACCATGAAAAGAGGTGTCATCCCGTTTTTCAGCAACTTCCAGTAGTTAAGTGAAAGAAATCCCTGACACTCATTTTATAATAATATTTTATATATCTGACTCGAAAATTGAACAAATTAACTGAAGTATTGTCATACTAAATCATTCCTGCATAACTACTATTCACGAGAAAAGCACAAGACTGAAATGGTATGCTGCTCTAAGAAATACAATTCCCACACATGCAATAAAAGTACACAGTTTACTCTCTCCAAATTGCAGCCAGGGTACGTGTCTATTTACTGATTTCCTAAAGTTTGGCAAAAGTCCAAGGATGTGGTCTCTGAATTCTGAGTCACTAATTTCTCCTTAATTATTTTCAGTGCTCCTCTCACATCATGGTCCAAAGTGAATTCAAATGGACAGAATTTGCTGGGTCCGTTTGTTGCAAAGTGAGTGCAAAAAAGGTACACATGGAATTCCTGTATCCTGATCGTCTGGATAGTCCTGATTATAAACCCTCAACATGCCTTAAAAGCCTGATGCCAGCTTTCTACTGCAATGTTGTGATTACAGATGGTCTGCAGTAGATTTGAAATGTTGTGTCTGTAATTTTCCATAACTTGCCGGAATAATTTGGATGTATATTTCACCCTTGATCTGATTATTTCCAAATCTTCTAGATTTGGAAATCTAGAAGACACGTGCACAGTTGTCAACAAAAGCTAATTCTTATTTTTTTTATCATCAGTAGGTATCCTACACAATCGACGTTTTCTCAAATGCACGAATGAGTATTAAAGTTGTTTGTTTTATTACTGCCTGAGATGTATGGCATGTCGAGAAAAAGGCCAACCCCATCATATGCAGACCAGGCCATGAAAAATACTTTATAAGTTTTAGCTTGAAGTTTCCTTAAAACTGAATGACCTTGCATTAGTAATTCATGTGTTACATGCAACACCACCTTTCCATAATCCCATGATAATACAACTTGATGAACCTCTGCCTATTTCTCATCTGCCTGATATATGATGACCTCTACTTCCTTATCAAGATATCGTTTTTACGATTGCAACATTCTGGAATATACTCAGATTTGTATTTGTCTGTGTACACTATCTGATACATTTGCTTCAGTTATCCAACTTCCTGTTGTGACGAAGTTAATTGATTTGCACGAAAAATATCCGCTTTATCCACCACTGATCCTTTTTCTGATTGAATCACTCGATCAAACATGGCCTCTGATAATTCTACTTCAACTTCCCTATCTGTGTTCTGTAATTTCCGCTCCCGTTTCACCTGGGCGGTTTGTGACCTTGTTATCACAGAGACAAAAGAACTTGATGTTGGAGGCCGAACTTTGCTTTATGAGCCAATTCATAATGATCAGCCATTTCAGCTGCGATTCTTGCCATTTCAACCGTCTGCTCTTTCACATGAGCTCTTATTACCTCAGAAACTGAATTTTTGGACTCCTCCAAAATTATCGTTTCTCTAAGAGGTCCATGTGTTTGATCCAGTTTTTTTGTCCTTATCCACCAGTCAAATTTTGGTTCTTTGCTCCTTTCAAGCTCAACTTATTTTTGATCAAGGTCCCATCTTAAATTGCTGAAATGTTGGATCGTTATTGTGTTGCAGGATCTGGCATTTTCAGTCTGCACAGTGTCGCTTTGGTGTACACGTTGATCAGGACCATGTCCACTGCTCACCTGCAATGTCACCGATCCATGGAACAGCACGTTCTTTTTCACTGGTGCAGACAGAGATATGGGCATCCCAGATCTGCCAATTTTCAAATAAAGGAATGAAAAATCACTGGTCGATTATTCCAGTTTCAGGCTATCTGACTTCTAAACGTTGTCGATGCATCGATGTCTGAAACTGAACATTGAACCCCTAAAAGTGTAGACTGCTCAAACTGTGGAGCCGAAAACCACCATACAGACTCAGTTTGGCCAAAGATCTGACTGACGATATAATGATTATCGACGGAAAATAAGAGAAGTTGATTTGTTCCATGCTTGTGATGCCATTTCTTGTGTTGGGGATATCATTTCCTCTTCTTTTTCTCAGAGGATGATATTTGGATAGAAATCGATGTTTTTGTTGATAGAGTTCCTGTTGGAATGCCATGCTTCTAGGAATCTCGCGAGTGTGTCAGTTTGACTTGTCCAAGGATGGATATGTTGTCAGAGTCGATGAGGTGACATTCCTCATCTGTATGTAAGGATACTAGTGATAGTGGGTCATGTCTTTTCGTGGCAAGTTGATGTTCATGTATCCTGGAGGCTAGTTTTCTGCCTGTTTGTCCAAAGTAGTATTTTGTAAATGACGTACGTCTTGCTTGTTGTCTGCACCGGGGGTTTCAAGTTCATTTTAGTGTGTTGGGGTGTGGTATGGGGTTTGTGGGCTACCATAATACCAAGAGGTTTGAGTAGTCTGGCAGTCCTTCCTCTGATGTGTATGATGAAAGGGAGAGTGGCTAAGGTTTCTGGGAGGGTTTTGTCTGCTGCTATTATTTACTGAGAAATTGACGGACAGTGTTCATTGGCTAACCACTTTTTTATATGCGCTGTATATGTGGTTTTCTTTTAATCTTCATAGATCTTCTGTGCTGCAGTGTGTGGCGGTTCGTTAAAATAATGTTCCAATGCAGCTTCATTTGTGGGAGTAGAAGAAATAGTGGAGGAAAACCACAATAATGTGCCATTCCTTGATGTCACGGTAGAATGAACAGTCAATGGAGAACTTCAAACCAAGGTCTACAGGAAAACGACACACATGGAACAAATACAGAACGACAGGAGCAATCATCCCAACATCCATGCGAAGCTGCATTAGAACATTTTCTGAGAAAACGCATAGGAAATGGCATCACCACAGGAAATGACATCACCTGCCCACGGAGACCCAAGCACATAAGTAGAATGCGGTCCATAATGCCAGTACTTCACTAGAGGCTCACTGATGATGTTACCTCGTATGGTGATGAAACGTTTAAAAACCAACAAAGCGAGCAAAGTTACATCCAGTAATCTCATAGTGATTGCGGACAGGATCATGAAGGCAATAGTTGACCAGCTCATGCTGCAAAAACAACAAAATAATTCTCTGTCTGGCAATCGGCACAGCAACCAAATATTTGCTACAACGGTTTGAGCTGATACTTCGTACATACTAAGTCCATAGGTTTGCAGGAAATATAAACTAGAATAGACGATGCTGTTTCTAAAGCCGACTCTGACATGCAACAGGAACATGATCGACCCAATGTAGTTCCATTCCTGCGTTTTCCCATAATGAATGATTCCCTTCGTGATTAGAATATATCTATCTCAGCCTGAAATAGAGCAATGGGTTCTGACCCACAGCTGTCTGTGGCAAGGGGTCCCGAGCCATAATCCTTTGGGCGGAACGGTGGCACATTGGTTAGCACTGCTGCCTCACCGCGCCAGAGACCCGTGTTCAATTCCCGCCTCAGGCGACTGTGTGGAGTTTGCAGATTCTCCCCGTGTCTGCGTGGCTTTCCTCCGCGTGCTCCGGTTTCTTCCCACAGTCCAAAGATGTGCAGGTCAGGTGAATCGGTTATGCGAAATTGCCCGTAATGTTAGGCGGGTCGGTGTGGACTTGTTGGGCCGAACGGCCTGTTCCCACGCTGTAAGTAATCTAATCTAAGATGAACTTGCATCTTCTCTGAGTCTCAAATTGAATTGCCTTCCTTCTGATCCAGTATCATTTGATTCGAGACTCTCCGATGAAGGGAAACCTGTTCTCAGCATTTAGTTGGTCAAGTCCCTTCAGAATTCGACATATTTCGGTGACTTCACCTCTCATAATTCTAAATATCTAGGAGTAGATTCCGAACTAGTTTAGCTTTTACACAAGCGGAAAATTCACACTCTGGGTTTGAGTGTTTGAAATTTCGTGAACTGGCTTGAAAGAAGTCATATATTGTCTTAAATAAGGAGACGGAAACTGTTCAGAGTACTCCGGATGTGGTCTCACCAAGACATTGCAATAACTATTACGCATTCTTTTCATCCAAACCCTTTGAAATTTGGGCAAAAATTCAATTAGTTTTCCTGATTACCCCTTGCACCTCCCTATGCGTTTCTCTGTTTCATGCAGAAGTTCTCTCAAGCATTTATGTGCTGCATCCTTTTTCCGATATTTTCATTGAAATAATGTTGCGTTTTCTTCCTCTCCCTTCCAACATGAAGAACCTCTCATTGCGTTCGCGTTTTATTACGTTGGGCATTTTCTTTGCCCACTTACTTAATCGATCAGCACCTCAACGTCGATTGGTTGCACACCTTTTTGGATTTACCTTGTCATCTGTAGTTGTGTTGTCTGAAAATTTGGCAAAATGGTGCATTTCCTTCTTTCCTACAAATCATTAATAAAGGTCATAAAACATTTGTGGTACCAGGACTGACCCTTGTTGAACCCCCAACCATTCAGATCGTCATTTGTAAACGTAACTCCTGAACAGTATTTGCTATTTCCTGCCAAATGCTAAATTCTGAAACTATGCTGACATGCAACCTCTAATACCATGGACTCTCGTGTCTTATCCTTTTGCACGGTTCCTTGTGAAACGCCTTCTTGTAGTTTGATCACTCTGCTTTGACTGCTTCTCTTTCTTTCGATTATGGCTCAGATCTACTCGAAAAGGTCGAAGGAATTTCTCAGAAACTGTTTTCCTATTTTGGAGCCATTCCGATTCTGCTAGATTAATCTGTGATTTTCCAAGTGGACTGCTATTCGTTCCTGAACAGTTGAGTCGGCTACTTTTTAAATTTCAACCAGAGATGTTCAGCTGATCGGTTCATGGTTAAAAACAATTGACCACGTTCCCTTTTTTTAACAAAAAGTATTACACGTTGGTCGTTTTAGAATCCTCTTCTCTATTCTTAAACATTAGTATCTTCTTTGAAAATAGTCCAAGCTGCTTTGTGTTTTGTAAGAGAAACAATCAGATTCATTCAGTGCTCGGTGTTCATACCAAGGCTCGTACATGAACTAATTGATTTCCAGCTTGAATAGAATATGTTACTGGCTCGGCTGGTGGCACTCTTAAAGGTAAGGAGGAAAATTACAGGTTTTATTGAATATGATGTGTAAATGAGTGAACCTCCAAGAGAGTAATCAATTGTTCAGAATTCACTTGCCCATTAATCCCGACTGAGTATGCGATTTCAGAAACTGGGGAATGGTTAGGCTGTGATGAGCAGCCACATGCATTAATGATGGAACAATTGGCAATTGGCCAGATAAGGGTACAGTCGATTAAGGGATTAATGACAGAAACTTAGATACCAATTCACGAGGCAGGATTATGTCATTCAAAGGAAAACTGTCTAAATTCAGACATAAGGCAATCCACATGACATCAGAATCCAATGAATGGAGAAGGCAAGGAAGTGAATTCAACGGTGCCAGGTTCAGTTCATATTTTATTTGAGACATTATGCAAAAGAAAACTTTGTTTTCATTGCCAAGGTGATTGTGAGTAATGTCAGTGATGAGTTGAAGTAATTAACTCTCTTGAGGTCTGATGCATGTATAAATACACATTGCCTTTCCATACCTTGGCCACACACCAGCCTCTGCAGAAGGCATTCATTCTCAGAAATGACGAAACCACCGATTGTGCTGTTGAAAGATATTTACTATCCACTTCTCGCAGCTGTTAGTCTTCCAGGTAAGCCATTCAACCCGTTTGTATTTAATTGATTTTAGGTTTTTCCTTGTTAATGTTACTTACTGAATGTCTCAGTGTTACCAGAACAATATCGAGAATCACGTCAGGACACTTTTTCCTATTCCCTTTTTCTGGAAGCAGTACTGGTTTAACAATAACAATTCAACATAAGAGTCGTCTGAAAATATATTTGCTGATCTTTAGAGAGTCAGACAATACCACATAGATTGATGACTGGATCAGTGTATTAAATGTTTGGGTACATTTTGGATTTTGTAAATCACTCAGGATGTGTTCAAAAGTATCTTTTCCTCTGTTTCAACAATACATTGCAATATTAATGAAAATTTCTGTTTCTCTGACAGCGAACGTGATGACTATTTTAATTCTCTGCCGAGGAAACTGTGGTCTTTCCAAATGCATCTCGGCTTACATGGTGGCCATGGCAACATCGGATCTATTGGTTATTATCATGAGTATTATAGTGTATCGTATTTTGAGTTATCACTTTCCATTTTCCTTCTTGTCCCACACACCTGTGTGCAAGCTCATTGCATACATGATTGCGAACAGTCTAGATTTTACTGTTTGGTTCACCGTTTCCTTCACATTTGACAGATTTGTGGTGATCTGCTGTCAGAAGTTTAAGACAAAACATTGCACTGAAAAAACTGCAATTAGAATATTAATAATCATCTCAGTTTTGATCATGTTAAAGAACATCCCGGTTTTGTTTGCATATGAACCAGTGCAAATCATTAATCAAGTTGAATGGGGCTGCCGGTCAAGTGTAACTTTCTTTGCGTCATCTCCCGGAATGGCGTTTGTCTGGTTCTGCAGCACCTGGGTTGCTTGGCTTCCATTTCTCCTAATTTTCTTGTTTAATTCTTTAACCATCCACCGTGTTGTCGTGGCGAATAGAACTCGCGTTGGACTCCAGGGTCACAGAACTGAGAAGCGAAACCAATCAGGGATGGAAAATCGGAGGAAGTCCATTATCTTATTGTTCTCGGTATCAGGTAGTTTAATATTGCTTTGGTTGACGCAGTCGGTGTGTTTGGTCATAACCAGGTTGCCACACCCTAACTACTACCGGGGTGACATTAGCAACGCTGAACACATCGCGACTGAAACAGGAAATATGTTGAAGTTGTTGAGTTGTTTCCTGAACCCATGCATTTATGCAGCAACCCAGAACCAATTCAGAGAAGAGCTAAAGCACGTGGGGAAATCTCTATGGAAGAATAGAAATCACATTATATGAAAAACCCGTGGACTAGAGGCATATATTTAACGGGAATCTCTTTGTAGCTGAAACTGAATTTCATGTCGATGTTTGCCAAAGAATTATCTTCGTCCATCGGGCTCCGTAAAAAAAATACTTTATGCAGATATTCCTTCAATGTCTGAGTGAACATTTGATCTCGATTTTACATCCTGTTTTCATTTATTTAGTTTAAAATTTTGCATTTGTATGTATATTCTACCTTTAATCTCAAAAATCAATGTTTTTTTTTAAAAAGCATGAGCGGTGACATTTGACAAATAAATAAATTAGTGCATTGCAGACACTCAGATCCAATGCTTCAGTTTAAAATCCCAGTCAAGCTTATTTCTGTCTGGAAAAAATAATTTAAGATATTGCTGCCTCAAACTTGTGAAATGCATTTTTCATGTGAATACTGCAGGAAAGGCACTCGATCATCTGACAAAATAGCACATTGAAACGTTATATATGGCTAAATAGACAAACAAAATGTCCTTCCTTGGTATCCTAGCGATTGCATAATGCTGAATAAAAAATAATAATTGAATAGATGTAGCCGACAATTTCTGTAAGTTATCCCACAGTACACATAGACATATGTACGAGCGATCTTTCACCACATTGCTTTTTTTCCGCATTCATCCTCTGTCAGTTCATCCCGATTGCCCTCAGAAAGACACGAGTCTCCATCTTTAACAATTTGGCAGTCTTGACCTCAATTACGTTCTGAGCCAGAGAGATCCACAGGTAAACAACAGTAAGGTGAAAGAGCACAGCATCGCAGTGAGAATGAAGACATCAAGAAATCAACGTTTGGGGTGTACTCCACAGTGTCCGTTTGGAAACTCTCTGATCATCTTAATACTGAACGTTTTACGCCCTGTTCTGAGACTGTGACCCATGGTTCCAGCTCGCAGTGACATTGTGGGAAATCAGAACAACATGCTTTTTTTCTAACTCATAAAATAAGATTTCCTTAATCAAATCCTAATATTTGTATTAGATTCAACGAAAGGAAGGTTAAGTCACTGTCTAAGCCAATACTTAATGCCCACTCATTCTGTCTGACTGAAATGGTGTAGTGCTGTCTTCTTTATTGGGACCAGATGAAGGCTATTTAGGTTTGCTCACCGACTTTTCTTCACACAGGTACAATTTTTAATACACGTATGCTCTCATTTAATTAGACGGCATAAACATGTAACAGACTCACAGAGTCACACAGCACGGAAGAAGAGTCTTCGGTCCAACCAGTTTTAGCTGATCATTTTCAGGCAAATGGAACTCAACCATCAGAAGTGAGGGAAGACCCAGGGAAACACCGTGTAGCAGACAACCATGAGACCCTACGCCATAGAAACCGAATTAGGAGATTCGGCTCATCCATCAGTCATGGCTGATATGCTTTTGCACGTTATTAGCAGACCTTCTCCCAGTCAGTCTTGAATCCCGTTGTTATATGAAAACTATCGGAGCGACCTTCAATTCGATAGTTGCTTTAAGAAATCTCACAGGCAATTAAATACTGAAACATTTTATAACCCGTAGCAACCAAGTTGTTACATCCCAAGTCCGCAAGTTCAGCCTGAGAATGGAATTTCCCTCTTACCAAATTATTAGAGGGATTTAGCTCCGATTTCAAGTAATACTGCCTGCCTTTGGATGTGCCTAATGGTTGAATGTTAAATGGTATTGTTCTGCGAATGTCTGAGACTGAGGCATCCTGAAATTGTATTCTTACACAAGTTTCCGTCCATCAAGTTTATACTGTGAAACTGTGGATGGTCTTTTCGACACGTTCAGTCACTTTATTGATCACTGCGATGGAGCCACCAAGTTTGCAGCTTGCTTTCATATCAGGAGTAGCTCCCCTGTTACATTTTACCTTCAGCATTGACGATCTCTTTGAAGCACAGCCTTTGCTGCCGTTAATCCCTTTTCCCCAGGACATTCTTTTTTCCAGACGATCTTATTTAACCCACATGCAGGTTCCAACAGGTAATCAAGTAATATTATTCCCTGTCTCACAGAAAACCGCGAACATATGTTGCATCACAGAAACAGCAAAATGCTTTCAATTTTGTCATGGTCCCTGAACAAGTTACTTCGGCAAACAATCCATTCGAGTAAATTACCCCAATCTACATTTAATCTGGCTACTTGTTAAGAAGCCTCACAGGAGAACAAATACTGAGACAATTATTTCCACTTTTTATTGCATATTTAAACTAAGCAGAGAATCCTGAAGTGAGCAAGTTCAGCCTCAGAACCTACCTCAGATATAACCCAATTAATGGTGGATTCAGGCTATGATTTTAACCAACACTATCTGTGTTTTGGTGTCAATTAATAGACCCATGTGCAGTGTTGTTCTCCCGAGTTCAGCTATTGAAGAATTCTACAGAAATCCATACTTTAGGTCTAGAGAGACATATCCTTGATGATCATTTCGATTCTTTCGTTCAAATGATTAATTATTTGTTCAGCGTCCTCCAGTTTGCAGTTTTCTTCCTCATAAAAAAAATAAGGCCCCTTCTCCTTAATGTATATTTTTATTCATTTGTGGGATATCGGCATTTCTGTCTGGCCAGCATTGATTGAACAGGTCTAGTTGCTCTTGAGAAGGGAATGGTTTGCTGCGATTTTAAACATTGGAATCTCATCTATAGTGGAGTAATCACAATGTTGATAAGGAGGGAATTCCAGGATTTTCACACAGCGTACGTGAAGGAATGGTGATAAATTTCGAAAACAGGATTGAGAGTAGCTTGGAGGGGAAGTTGAAGATGTTGGCTGAGGATTTTTGGTGAATTTCTGCAGTATTTCTTGTAGATAGTACTTTCTGCTGCGACTGTGGTTTGGTGGGGGAGGGAGTGGTTACTTGTGCATGTAACAGCAAATGCGTTGGCTGCTTTGTCCTCGAGAATGGCCAAATTCTTGATTTTCTTTGGCCCTTCAGTACTCCAGAGAATTGGAGAGTTTTCATTCGGTCTCCTGACTTTGTCCTTGCAGAAGATGTGTTCCAAGAAGCACACCTGCTATCTTTGTGTCATACAGAGGAGAATGACCACCCCTCTTAGAACAAAAACTGCATCACCCAAAGGGGAGTGCCATGCCCCATAATCTGTTAAAAGGACTAGGAAAAGAGGTCCCATGCTGTTTTTCAGAAACTTCCTGTTGTTAAGTGAAACAAATCCCTGACACTCATTTTACAATGCACAAATCATAACTTATTTATCTGACTAGAACAGTGAACAAATTAACTAAACTATTATCATACCAAACCATTCCCCTATAACTACTATTCTCGAGAAAAACACAAGACTGAAATGGTATGCTGTTCTAAGAAATACAACTCCCACTCTTGCATTAAAAGAATACAATTGAGTCTCTCCAAATTGGGTAAGCCATGGGTAAGTGTCTATTTACAGATTTTCTAAAATTTGACAAACATCCAAGTATGTGGTCCCTGAATTCTGAGTCAGCATTTTCTCCTTAATTATTTTCTGTGATCCTCTCACATCATGCTTGAAAGGGAATTGAAATGGTCTGAATTTTCTGGATTCGTTTGTTGCATCTCGAATGGAAAATAAGGTGCACACGGAATTTCTGTATCCTGATCATCTGGATAGTCTTGACCATAAACCTTCAACATGTCTTCAAAGCCTGATGGCAGCTCTCCACCGCTCCTTTGCGATTCCAGATGGTCTGCAATAGATTGAATTGTTGTATTCGTAACTATTCTGTAAGTTGCCGGAACAATGCGGACATAAAATTTGTTCCAGGCCATGAGAAATGGTTTTGTATTTTCACTAGATTTTTTCTTAACAAGTGAATGCCCTTGCATTGGTAATTCATATACTACATGCAACATCGCCTTTATGTAACCCCATGATTACACAGCTTGATGACGCTCTGCCTATTTCTCATCCGCCTGATATATCATGGTCTCTGTTTCCTGATCAGGATATCATTTTTAAGATCGTAACATTCGGGAATATACTCAGATTCTTGTCTCTGTTCACTATAGTTGCTTCTGTTTTCCAACTTCCTGTTGTAACTGAGTTAATTGTTTTGCATGACAAATATCCGCCTTGTCCTCCACTTATTCTTTCTCTGACTGAGTCACTGGGTCAAACATGGCCTCTGAGAATTCTACTTCAACTTCCTCATCTGTATTCTATGATTTCTGCTTCTGTTTCAATTGGTGGGTTCGTGCCCTTGTGATCACACAGACAGGAGAAATCCAAGTATAAACTTTCTGTAATTCTTCAGTTGCCTGATTCTGCACTGGGGTTTCGACCACTGTAGGCAAAATAATTGGCACGGACACGTTGTATTACTGGAGCTGAGAGTTTCTCCAGTACTCCTTCCACCACTGCTTCACCTTAAACTGGGCACTCCTACCTTACTCTACATAAAGGAGCACCTCTCGTCTCACCTTAAATTCCACGCACTGGAACGTTAGTCTGGCAATAGTCCTTCTTAGTTGAATATCTCAACAACAAAAATTATCATGATTCCATGTCTTATAATATTGTAATTTCTCTACCGGCTCCTCCTGGTAGATGCGAGTAAACCTCACCTTCACAAGTCAATGGTTTTAGATTCGCCACTTTTTTCGAAATGGATCTCAGACCAGGTAGTACATTCTGTCACAGATTTTCCGCATCCAATATGCTACAAACCTGTTGCTTCCACCTTAAACAAGGCATGGACACCATCCCCGAGGACAAGTTCTGCATATACAGAGGATTGGTGGGAACGAGATGGAGGGCGACAGACACTTGATGGTACCAAAGAATGGGATACGATGTTCAAATCATCAAAACCCAGTTACGATGTGCCACGATGAAACACCACAATGATCTCCTCAGAAAGTAGGTTCCAGACACAGTGGACAGAGTACGCTGTATCATCCAGTAGGTCCCCAGAAAGGAGAAACTATACCACGCTATTTGCAGCCTTTAACATGACATCGGTGGTGGCGAATACCTCACCAAGGTCAACCTGATGTCATATTGAATTCAAACAACCTCCAAACTTTAAACAGACCACCGTTCACAGCAAACTGCCCAGCCTTCAGGACAACAGCGACCACAACATGGCACAACGCTGCCAAATCATCGACATGGATGCTATTATCATATGTGGGATCAGCACTCACCATGTCAAAGGAAGGTACTGATTTGATTGGGCCAAGATTGCCGACCTCATGCTCTGCACGCAAGGATGATATGTGGCATGCTACACTGGTAAGACCATGCAGTTACGGCAACATTGGAGAAATGGGATCCACACAACCAATCGCCAGAAAGAAATGTTCACTCCAACTTGGGAAACACTTTCAGTGATGAAGGACATTCAGTCTGCACCATGAAGTTAGCGCTCTCCAAGGGAGCCATTGAGATACACAACAACGCAGACTTGCCAGGCAGATACTGTTGGCAAGGTCTGTACCCATGAAGATGGCCTCAACCATGTTGTTGGGCTCTTATATCGTGACATACAACCCCACCATTCTGTTCTGCATTTGTAAACAGAAAACGGTCTTTGCTTCCCGTTGTGTTTTGAAACCATCTCCTTGACAACGTGGTATGATCTCTCATCCATAATTAGATTGCACAGTTTTGGATAACTTGTTCCTTTGGTCAGACACCCTTATGCGCATGTTACGCAGCCATGTTTGGTTTGTCTCCAGCGCCATTTGTTTTACATTTTGCAATAATCTCGCTGCCTCAGTTCATTTGCTATTCAATTGTTGGCAATTTACTAACACCCTCTGAACATTCACTTCACTTATCCTCCATCTCCTGTTACCACTGATTTCACTGAAAACATTAGGCAAACTCCCTTTTCTTTTAAAACATTCCTTTTCCTCATCTGTATGTAAGGAAAGTGGTGATAGTGGGTCATGTCTTTAGTGGCTATTTGATGTTCATGTATCTGGTGACTTGCTTTCTGCGTATTTGTCGAATATAGCATGAAGCGTGGAGAGATAAGCTGGAGGAGGGAGGGGGTGGGGAGAAAGTAGCGTAAAGTACAATGGGTGTGTGCGGGAGGGGATGAAGGTGATATGTCAGGGAGGAGGGAGTGGAGAGGGTAGATTGGGTGCCTCCTATTTTGAATACGGCTTTCTTCAGCTCTTTGTAATTCCCATATGCTGCCGTGTGCGGTGCCTCGGGAAATACTGTTCTAATGCAGCTTCGTTTGTGGAAGAGGAAAAAGAGGGCTCAAACCACAACAATGTGCAATTCCTAAATGTCACAGGAGAATGAGGACCAAACACTGAACTGCAGAAGCAACCATCCCAAAGCCAACACGAGAACATTTTCTAAGAATCAGAACAGCAAATGGCATCACCACAGGTAATGACATCACCAGCCCAAGGAAACCGAACAACATGAACAGAAAGTGAGCAATAACACCAGTGCTTCGCCTGAGGCTCACTGATGATGTTATCTCATATGGTGACCAAATGTCCGAGAATGAACATTCCATCTCAGCGAGCAAAATTACATCCAGTAATCTCGTGGTGATTGCTGAGATGTTAAGGAGGCAATAGTTGATCAGTTCACGCTGCAATAACACAAAATAATTCTCTACTTGGCAATGGACATAGCAACCAAATACGGTTTGAGGTGATAAATCGTACTTATGAATTCCATCAGGTCGCAGGAAGTTTGAACAAAAATAGACCACATAGCTTCTAGAGCTGACTCTGACATGCAACAGCAGCACGATCGACCCAATATTGTTCACCTCCAATCCTTGCCTTTTCCACTAATTTCGTGATCAGAATCTATCGATCTCAGCCTTAACTAGAAGCTTGGACTCTTACCCACAGCTCTCTGGGGCAAGGGACCCCGAGGCATAATCCTTTGAGAGAGGAAATTCCATCTTATCTGAGTGTTAAACTGAATCGCCTTTATTCTGATCCAATATCATTTGATTCTGGACTCTCCGATAAAGAAAAAACGTGTTCTCAACATTTACTTCGTCAAGTCCCTTCAGAATTCTACACATTTAATAACATCATCTCTCATAATTCTAAACTTCCCACAGCAGATTTCCATTAAGCTTTTGCACATTTGCCAGAACCTCCACACCGGGGATTGTGTATCTGAAATTTCGTGAACTGCCTCTAAAGAAATAATACATTTTCGTAAATAAGGAGATGGAAATTGTTCACAGTACTCCGGATGTGGCCTCACCAGCACTTTGCAGTACCTATTACATATTCTTCTAATCCAACCCCTATGGAATTTGGGCCAAAATTCAATTAGTTTTCCTAAATACCTCTTGCAGCTCCCTGTGCGTTCCTATGTTTCAAGCATTTATGTTCTGCAGCTTTTTTTCATTTAAATAATGCTGCGTTTTCTTGTTCTTCCTTTCAACATGATCACCTCTCTAGTTTTCACTATTTATTCCGTTGGGCATAATTATGCCCTCTTACTTAACCCATCATAATCTCTCCGTAGATTGGTTGTACCTCTCTTAGAATTTGCCATGTCACCTGTTGTTGTGTTGTCTGAAAATTTGTCAAAAGTGCATTCCCTTGCTTCCTGCAAATCATTAACGTCGATTACAAAACATTTGTAGTACCAGGAGTGACCTTTGTTGAGGCCTTGATAAAACCTACCGATACAGATCACCATTTCCAAAAATCACTCCTGAAGACCATTTGTTATTTCCTGCCAAATATCAAATTTTCAAACTATGCTGATATACTATCCCCAATACCATGGACATTTGTGTATTATCCTTATGCATGGTTCACTGCGAAACGCCTTCTGTTAGTTTGAACACTCTGACTGTTTCTCTTCCTTGCTATTAATGTCAGACTTTCTCGAAAAGTTCCAACCAATTTCTCATAAATTATTTTCCTTTTCTGGAACCATGTCACTGTTGCTTGATTAATCTGTGATTTTCCACGTGGACTGCTATTTTTAACTGAACAGTTGAATCTGCTGCATTCTTGTTCAACAAGAGATGTTCAGCAGTTTGTCTCACGGTTAAAACAGATTGGTCATGTTCCTTTTTTTTCAAAACGTACGACACGTTGGCAGTTTTAGAATCCTCTCGTACTCTTTCTGAATTCAGTTTCTTTGTGAAAAATTGAATCCAATTTTTCTACGACAATTCGAGTTACATCTTTTCGCTTCCAAAGTGCAGTTTATCAGGACCAGGAGATTATATGGCCCAATTAATTTCTCTGACACTACTTCATTCCTGTTGTGTTGATATTCAATTCCCCCTCTATATTCTTAAACATTAGTAGCTTCATTGTGTTTTCTGAAAGAAACACTTAGATTCATTCAGTGCTCGGTGTTCATTTCCAGGCTATCACATGAATTATTTAATTCCCACCTTGTTTAGAATGTGTTATTGTCTGGGAGGATGGAATTGTTAAAGGGAAGAAAGAAAATTACTGGTTTTACTGAATAGGATGTGGAGAGCCATGAATCTCCAGGATGGTAATCAATTGTTTAATATTCACTTGTCCATAAATCGTGACTGAGGATTCAATTTCAGAAACTGGACAATGGTTAGACTGTGATGAGCCGCCATATTCATTACTGATGTAACAATTGGCAATTGGTCAGAGAAGAGTACAGTCGACAATGTGATCAATGACAAAAAAGACATAGATGCCAACTCACGAGGCAAGATTATTTCATGCCAAGGAAAATGGTCAAAATTCAGAAATGAGGTAAACGACATGACATTGGAATCCAGTGAACTAAGAGAAGGCAATGGAAATGAAGTCAACGATGCCAGGTGCAGATCATATTTTATTTAGGATAATATGCAAAAGTAAAGTTTGTTTTCTTTGCACAGGTGAATGTGAGTCGTATCAGTGATGATTTGAGATAATTGCATCTCTAGAGGTCTGATGCATGTATAAATGCACATTACCTTCCCATACCTTGGCCACACACCAGTCACAGACCTTCAGCCTCTGCTGAAAACATTCATTCTCAGAAATGGCAAAAGCACCGATTTTGCTGTTGAAAGAGATTTACTATCCACTTCTCGCAGCTGTTAGTCTTCCAGGTAAGCCATTCAATCAGTTTGTGTTTAATTGAGTTTCGTTTTACAATGTTAATGCCACATACTGTATGTCTTAGTGTTACAAGGACAATATCGAGAATCATATCGAGACAATTTTTTCTATTCCCTTTTTCTCGAAGCATCAGTAGTTTAGCAATAATAATTCAACATAAGAGTCCTCTGAAAATATATCTGTTGATCTTTAGACAGTCCGACAATA